>NW_015387330.1:146762-191687 GCF_001527695.2 Protobothrops mucrosquamatus
AGAGAGAGAGAGAGAGAGAGAGAGAGAGAGAGAGAGAGAGAGAGAGAGAGAGAGAGTCTGAGCAAGAGTTTTTATAGCCCATTAGTCTCATCCTCCAGCCCAGATGTAAGCTATTTGTTGTGACTCTACACGGAAGAAAAATACAATAAATACTAATGTTTCCAACCACAACATTCAATCTGAATCTATGTCTCTCGAACTGAATGAGAAGTTGACCAGTTAGTTCTATTTGGAGCTCAGACCAAAGCAAGATTACTGTAATGTAGTTGTCCAGGGGCTGATTTATACAACATTTAAATCAGAGATCCCCAACCTTTTGGGTACCAGGGATCAGTGCCATAGTGAAAGGTTTTTCCGCAGGCCAGGGGTGTGTGGTTTTGAATACTGCCTGCATCCCGAGGATGGAGCTTTGCTTGTTTGTGTGGTCCACTTGTTGGCTTGCTGCAGATCAGTGCCGGTCCACAGACCGGGGATTGGGGACCCCTGATTTAAACCATAGCTTCTTGTATAGGGATATATTGCAAGATACAGGATGGAGGGCAAATTTTAGAAGCATAGATGCAGGGATTAGGAAATTTGGATAACTTTAGCTTTTTAATCTGTAAACTGGGTCAGAGAGAATTGTGTGTGCATCTGTGTGTGCATGCACGCACATGTGTGCATGGGTGCATATGTGTGTTTGTGTGATAAAATTAGTATTTAATTTTGGAAAATCTCTGATAAGTTTAGAAAGAATTCAATTTCTCAGGACATCTAGGTATACATATAAAATAATCATTGTCTGAAAAATAAAGAGCGGTATGGCCACACAAGGTAAATAATATTGTACAAGTAAATAATATTAAACACAATGGACAATGTTATGATACACACAGAGAGCTACTATGTAGATATATTGATTTGTTGCTATTGTTCTGCGTAACTTCTAAAGAACCTTATTGTGTTGCTTTTGTGGAGGGGAGTGTGAGAGTCAAAATTCAAATATGTCTGAAGAAACAACCCTGGTGTAATTGATCACAATCTCCTGTGGAAATGTATCAAAAATACATTAAGATGGAACTCCCAAGAACAACAAGAATATAGCTTTTATAGGGACTGTAAGAAAAATAAGACCAGAATGGTAGAGAGGAATTAACAAATAAACTTAGAATTAGATGAGGATAATTATTTTAACTATTTAAACAACTGCACATCAAACGTCTTATTATTTTTGAGGTGAATCACATACCACTCATCTTTGTCAGATGACTTTTGCTGAATGTATTTGTCTACAAAATACATACTATTTTATAATAGTCAATTTTTATTAACAAAAAATAAGCTTTAATATTTTATTATAGCATAGATGCTTGAAATATTTCTTTTCTTAACAATCCCTACCATAAAATTAACCTTTTTGACAACAATACATTGTATATAAACAATTGTCTCAGAAGATAAAATTAGATTTAATGAAATAATAATAGCATACCAAAAATATTCCATCTGTCAATTTATAAAAGGCCACACTGCTTGACTCGGTGCATATATTATGCTGCAACATTAAAACATCCTGCATTCTTGGGAAGAATTTGATATGCTTGAAAGCCAACACCAGCTAAAGAATTGGCAGCTGTGATTGTACATTGTTGTGTGTATAATAATAATACAATCAGTGGAGCATCTGTAAATATTATCATGTACCAGTAATGAAAAATTGGTAGGACCATATAGTTGAAAAAGTAGTCAAGATGAGAAGATTAAAATATTGTGATATTTCTGAAATAAAACCAATAGTTGTGACACTAGATTTAACTGTGGTTGAAAAGAAGAAAATGTGGATAATTGATGTGATAATGGTAGGATAGAAGACAATGAATTGGAGAAGATAACAAATACTAAGATCTGAAAATAGAAGTGTAAAGATTGTGGCATAACCTTATGGTATGGCATCCTTTTTGGATGCCATACCAAAAAATCATGGACAACACTTAGAAAATCTGTGCATTGACAAAATTTCCATCTGTTTATTACAAAAGGTCACATTGTTTGGATCTACACATACCCTATATACCAATATATTATGATATCTGACATTCATGGGAAGAACTTGATATGAATGAAGGCCAATGCCAACTAAAGAACTGACAGCTGTGATTCACATGTTGTGTATATTAAAAGAGTTGGGGACTTCAGAAAGTTCCAATAATCAAAAGTAGAAAATCCTGTCAGATCTATTTAGCAAACTGTTTGTAAACAGTAGGAGTAGTAATAATAACAGCAATAAATTAAGATGAAAATCTCTTAACAACTTTTTATCTGAAAAAGCTTTCATAAATGATCCATGTCTACAGTATCTAAAGCTGCTGCTTCCATAATGTGTGGGCAAGACAGAATAAAAAAAATGAATGCACACCCAAGATTATATCAAATTTAGAAGTATAAAAATTTGCCTTTACATTTAGCATAATGTTCATGTTGATCTCAAAAGCCATGTGGTAGGGAATGTAGTTGTTATAGCCCTTAAGTAATATATTATTTCATAGCTTCTACATCTAAATTTTATTGTAAGCTATTCTGGCAGGCATAACACTAACATCATCCCTTTTATTTTTACCTATTTCATTCATTCATTCATTCATTTGTTCATTCATTCATTCATTCATTCATATGTTGTTTTGTTGAATTAAATGATTACTTTGCTTGATGAAAGACATCTCATCTTGGCTTTAAGGAACTGAAGTAAAGATGGGCCTGAGATTTTAAGAGGTTTATTTCTATCTACTTACCGCTAGACCCAAGCTACTATGTGTC
Organism: Protobothrops mucrosquamatus; assembly: GCF_001527695.2. Classification (NCBI taxonomy): domain Eukaryota; kingdom Metazoa; phylum Chordata; class Lepidosauria; order Squamata; family Viperidae; genus Protobothrops; species Protobothrops mucrosquamatus. The sequence goes on from NW_015387330.1 coordinate 149,556, forward strand.
AGTCAAGCAAACAGGATTAAACTGTTAATGATTCAAAGAACTATGTAGAAAGGCCTGCTTATATATGAAACCACCCTTGGAAAGCTGGTTTTCTGCTTCTTTACTTTATTGGCATTCACCAGCCTAAGGATCTCTTGCACAGATTGGCTCCATGTTTATTTCAGTGACTCATTTCATTGTTGTCAATAAATTAAAGGAAATGAAAGTAAATCAGAGTATGCCAAGGGGGGAACCTTTGTAATTATTCTTCATTTTTTTTCACTATTACATTTATTTCCTTGACCTTGAACACAAAGGGAAATGTAGCAAACACACAAACTAAAATGTTTTGCATTTTGCACTGATGAATTTTCCTGTTATTACAACCACATTCTAGAGCAAATGAGCACAAATGTTTTTAGGCCCAAAGATACATGAATGTCTTGATCCATCTGTATGTATCCATGACTTAATATCTGACCCAAGAATGCCTATTGCACATTTTGTATCATAAAATAATGATGTGTTCTATCAATTGTCTGCTTACCTCCCACTCCACTGCAAATCCTAGGCAATCTTTGTTTGACATGCTATGAATTGTGCTCTAACACTTGCAGAGCAGGGAAGGGGGTGCATTACAATTAAGTTTTATTAAGATGAGAGCTAATCTGGTATAGTAGTTAAGGTGCTGCCATTGGATGAGGAGTGGGAAAGCCTAGATTCTAGTCCTGCCTTGGGCATGGAAGCCAGCTGGTGATTTTGGGCCAGTCACTTTTTCTCAGCCCTAAGCAGGAGGCAATGGCAAATCACTTTCAAAAACATTGCTTAGAAAACTGCATGAACCTGTCACCAGGAGTAAAAACAAAATAAAAAGATTAAAAAAATAAAGGTAATAAAAATAATACTTTGAATTTAATAACATTCACATATTGTTAACTAAATGGAATAATGATTTCTGGGGATCTGAAGAAACAAAACAAATTTCCAAAGAGCTAAAATTTAACCATTCCAGGCTTAACTGATCTCAAGAAATTGTTACTATGGGCATATAGTAGGAACATAATAATTTACTATTTGTCCAATTAGAAATCAAAGTCAATTCATTTGTGTTTTAAAATATTAAGCAATTTTATTTATTAAAAAAATAAAATTAGGATATAATTTCTAGGAATAAATAAAGTATTTGCACGGATCATCTATACAGCAGGAAAAGGATGACTGATTATTCAAAAGTATTATTTTACTTACATATAATTGTATCCATATTGAATCATTTAACTAATTGTATTATCAAAATTTGTATAATTTCTTTAGCAGTATAATAGAACTAATTATAAGAACAGGGAAACTTGGCTAAGCTAAGTTTGTTCATTGGATAGAACAAACTGAGGTGTCATACTTCAAACACAAACTCATATCCAGTACAGATATTACATTAATTCTGCCAAGTAAAGTTGTTGTTATTGTATCTCTTTTCACAATTTAATTAAAAAATGATATTGCTTAATGCATCTGGATATTCAATGAAGATAAAAAAAAATATAATATTGATGTGTTAAATAAAAGAAATCAATTATGCAACTTCATTCTTTTGAGTTCACGTCATATTTAATAACAAAGGTATAGTGGAATATAAGTTTTCAGAAGAGATCAGGAGGTACACTGACATTTCTGACTTGGCAAACTGAATAATCTTTAAAAAAAAAAAAAAAAAAAGCTTGGCTCATCACAGATGCCTTTCACTGCCTTCCCTGAGAATTTGTCTTGAAATGCCCAAGCAAGTATTCTAAAACAAGTCATACCTTTCTGCAGTAATCCTTAGTCATAAAACTGCTGTTATGCATGTTAAAACATAATAGCTGGAGTATATCATATTAACACACCGAGAGCTATGTTCAAGTAATATTATGGGCATGACCTCCACCTCATTATAAGTCAAGGAATTCATAGTTAATGCTTCTGTGCCAACCATTACTTTCCCTGCTGTATACTTCGGCAATAGTGAGGATCTGGTGAGCCAGCCAGGTGCTATAACGATAAAGGGGAAAAACTTTACATTACAGTCCATATATCTCTTAGATTCTAGTAAACAATCTGAACATGCAGGGGCCAATATTTACACTTATGCTTCTCTTTTGTGGCCGACCCTTTTCTAATGTATGAATTTCTAATGAATATTAATAACTGCCATGGTTTTCAATAGAAAAGGTAAGGGGAAAAATAAAGGAATTGCTGTTGTGAGGATGGACAGGAACTGATCTTCTTTCCATTTCCCTCAATTCCAACTTGATTGCTATAGACTACATAGAGACCTTGCTGTAATTTGTTTGGCAATGAAATTGAAATACTTTGCCATTACCTTTTTCCAGATTTTTTTTTTTTTTAAAAAAACCTTCCAGGGTAGTTTATAGCCTTGGGATTTCCTGCTAATCTCCTCCCAATCCTCCTAACAATTTAAGATTAGTCAGAGCTCTCTGCCACCTTTCCGGATAAAAATATCAGGAAAATCTATGAAGAAAACAAAACTCTTAATATGCATTCACACGCGACACACCAACCAACATCCATTTACATACTGTCAATCCTTCAGAGCTGACAAGAACAGAAAATTGACTCCAAAAGAAGAGTAAAATTACTTTTATTATGACAGGCTATAGAAACAGGATCTTATAAATCTTCCTGGGCTTTTCGTTCCCTCCCTCTTCTACCTGGAAGAGTTTGGGGTAAATCTGTCTGAGTCTCTTTTTTTAATGCTTTCCTTCCTCCTTAGGCTCAATGGATGCTTCTGCACCTGTTGTTCTTTGAACAGCTATGGATGGTTTCTCCAAGGTCATTTCTATGATTCCCTCCCCAGTTATTAAGTAATCATTTGGTAAGGAAATAAAGTCAGTACTGTACTGGCTTTCTGATATGTTTGTAAGAGATATGATACAGGACACTTGTAACTTATCCCGAATTATAGCAAAGAGCAATATTTAAGTAAAAATAATCTAATTAGATAAATTACACTGGAGAAAATGCTCACCTATTCCCTTCCTCTATTTTGTGGTTGGTTCTAATTTCTCTTAACATTCCCAACCCATTAGGTTGGAACACTTTTTATTTTATTTTTTAAAAAAAATTAATTTAAAACTGCTTTTTTATGTTTGTGTTTATATAAGCATGTGTGACCACATTAACTTATCTATGACCCCTTGTATTTCAATAGCCTACTTTTTGGCAGGTGACTAGGGATAGGTGCTGGATACGTATAAAAAAAGTGCAATAAGGTAATTCCTACCGTATAATTAAAGCCACATTTTTTTATACATACTGTCCTCACCCCAGAGATTTCTCTGTAAGTGACTTAATCACCTCTGCTTGTTACCCATGAAAGTTAGTTGCCTTTGGGCCTAAATAGGTTGACTTAGCCTTGGGCTACAGAAAGTTGATTTAGTGGTTGAATTAGCAGTGCTTTAATCAGCAGAACGAACACTATTCACTGTTTTAAGGCAAACTTAAATAATCAATTAATGAGCTAGAAGTTAGGTCACGGAGGAAAAAATAAGGTGTGTACTTGATGATGGTAGAAAGAATGAGAATCTTCAGAAGCTCTGAAAAGATGAGAAAAGCACTTAGCACAATGTAAAAAAGATGTTGAGAGTCTAGAAAGAGTACAGAAAAGAACAACAAAGATGATTAAGGTATTGAAGGCTAAAACATATATGGAACGGTTGCTGGAATTTGCTATGCCTAGTTTAATGAAGAGAAGGATGAGGGGTAATGGTGGGATTCAGCCCACTTCGGCAGAACTGGTAGTTACTTTTTTGTAGCCCAGGCCCAGAATGGACTTCCGGAAGCGGCATCCACACAGAGAGCTGGTTGTTCACATATTTGAATGTCACCATTGACTAAGGGTGACATGATAGCAGTGTTCCAATATCTCAGGGGTTGCCACAAAGAAGAGGGAGTCAAGCTATTCTCCAAAGCACCTGAAGGCAGGACAAGAAGAAATGGATGGAAACTAACCAAGGAGAGAACAATTAATCAGTGGAATAACCTGCCTCTAGAAGTTGTGAATACTCCAACACTGGACGTTTTTAAGAAGAGACTGTACAGCCATTTGTCTGAAATGGTATAGGGTTTCTTGCCTGAGCAGGGGGTTGGACTAGATGACCTCCAAGCTCCCTTCCATCATCATCATCATCATCATCATCATCATCATCATCATCATCATCATCATCATCATCATCATCATCATCATCATCATCATCACATAGTCAGCCAGTTGTTCAGACTGGATTTGGCATTTTTGTCTACCTTTTTAAAAAAAATTTCAAATAGCACCCTCATATGGGAGTGCCAAGGTACCTTTCGGCTACAGCCCCTTTCGGAGCTGTGACCAGGACGAAGGGAGAGAGAGCACGGAACGGTCAGAGGAGGATTCCATCCCTCAACCGGTCCGCCCGCTGAGTCTCGGAGACCGAAGGAGAGGAAGGCCTTTGACCCCCCTGGGAACTTCCCAGGGTGGGGTATATGGCCGACCTAGTCCCTAGGTCTCCATCTCGGCTCTCTCCCGATTCGACCTTGCCACCATAGTGGCAGCTGCTGCATAACACTGCAAAGCGGGACCGCAGTCCGGCTCTCCAGCAGCGCTCTGCACTGCGGGGACCCCTCTGTGGCCTGCCGTAACTCCTCGGACATGAGAGGTTGGAATGCCTGTCATGCCAGGGCGAGCAGTACCACATTGGTACCCCTCATTTTTGTCTACCTTTTGAGTCCTTCCCAAGGACCTGGTATAGGCAGATATGGATGTTTGATGGTATTACAGATATTGTCGCAGGATGGAAGCAATTCCTAGTAAGGCCGTCTTTTGTAATTGACTAATGGTGAATTTGTCAATGCCAATGTTGTTGTTGTTGTTGTTGTTGTTATTATTATTATTATTATTCCACCTAATACAAGTGTCCTCAACTTACAACAGTTTGTTTAGTGACCATTCAAAGTTACAACAACAGTGAAAAATGTGAGCTATGACTGCTTTTCAGAGTTACGATCTTTGCAGCATCCCCGTGATCAGGTGATCAAAATTCAGATGCTTAACAACTGGTTCATATTTATGACCTTTGCTCTGTCCCAGGGTCATGTTATCACTGTTTGTGACCTTCTGACAAGCAAAGTCAATGGGGAAGCCAGATTCACTTAACAACTGGATTACTAACCTATCAACTTCAGTGATTAACAGCTGTGGCAAGAAAAGTCGTAAAATGGGTCAAACCTCACTTAACAAATGTCTCACTTAACAGAAATGTTGGGCACAACTATGGTCATAAGTCAAGGACTACCTGTAATGTGAGAATTTAAAGCAGGCAAAAGACATATTCGACCTGCATTTTATGGAATGGTTTGGCCCTCTGAAGCTGAAGCTGAAGCTGTACACAGTTCAGCTTCATTAAAATCATTATGCACATTTATTTTGAGTCACATCTTGGAATAATTCACTTTTCAGCATTAAATGAAATGTTATGGCTCTGTCTAAGGTTGGATATACTGTAGTGGGATAATAATGGAAAGAATGATAGGCAGGCTCTCAACTATTGTAATGCTACTAGTGGGGCCATTCCAACCTAGTGTAATTATGACAGAACTCTGGAGAACTGTGAATAATTTTCAGGGTATATATAATATTCTGGATTTTTTTTAAAAAATCCCAACTTAATACTAAAAAGCACAGCTGTAACTACCATTTTCTCCTTTATTAGCAACATTTTAAATAAGTGGCCAACTAGGGTTAATTTCCTACTCTGGGGAACAATTATTTGGAGAAAATGTTAAAGTCTGCCTCAAAGAAGATGTCAGCTTCACATTTTTAGATTAAAATGAATGTTGTGGAGAGGGGAATCTTATTCTCACCTCCTTTCTCAACTTATTCTCCACATTACTAATATTTACTAAAAAAAAGGACACAAGATGAAGGAAATAAGCTGATCTGTTGTTTCCTTCCATGATAATTATAGTCTTTATATGGGCCCCCAACTTCTTTTGCCTTCTGCTCTTCTACCACTACTTGGTCTTGTAAAAAAAAATTGTCTGCTTTTTATGCTTTGTAGTTTTATTACATCAGTTTTAATGATTTTATACTGTTGGTTGCTATTACTATTATTAGGCAAACAAAAATCCTGACTAGGGAGGCAGAGAAACACCTTAAAATAAATAAATTAGTTCATCCTTAAATATTCTATTAATAATATCTTGGATTTTACTTCTCCTTGCAGCTTACTACCAATTCTTTCACATTTTTAATGCTTTCATATACAGCAAAGAAAAGAGGAATTGAAGATGAAGCTAAAGAGCAAATAATAAAAGCAAATGTGAAACAGGACAGCAAAAAGGGAAAAAGAAGTCACAAAACATTGCATTACTTTATATAGAAAAGAAATAATCACAACACATGGTTGTAGCCTGTCATCACCTCCTTAATACCTCCTTAACTCAAATAAGTGTTTTCCAGAGTGTGAACTGTGAATCAAAGAAAGGGTACAGTCACTTTAAGGAGCAGTTGACATTTGCAATAAGATCTGAATACTACACACCAGCTATAGGGGTGGGGATAGGTGTAAAAGATATCAAGTTGGTGAATGCAGTTGTGTATCATGTTGATACACTCATAGAAAAGGGTAGGGCTTTAGTTATGGTACCAAATTGTCCTCCTGACTTTGTTTTAACTCCCTTCCCTATGTATTGTGGCAATGTATCACCATAACATTTTTCCAATTGTCTAAAAAGGTAGTCCAGGTATTCCAATATTCAATTAAATATAAGAACAGATAATGAAGATCTTTGATGAGTTCCCAATTATTTTGATACTAGAAATTATTTCTATTCAGCCCAATAGCCATCAGAATAAGAGATTTTCCTCTTTTCATTGACTAATGTATCTATTATGACTTGGCCAGATAGATTTAATTAGCTATGCAGCTTGATTATGGGAACTTTGAAAGAGCTACCACAGTTCATTTGATTTAGTATTTTACAGTATATATATATATATATATATATATATATATATATATATATATATATATATATATATATATATATATATATATATATATATATATATATATATATATATATATATATATATATATATATATATATATATATATATATATATATAATATAATATAATAATTAATTAATTTTCCCCAAATTTTCATCATTCTTTTTTCCCCATGAAGAATAAGCAATAATACAACCATGCACATATAAAGTACATTGCAAACAATTCCCAAAATTTTGGAATGAATATTATTATTAAAAGGGGAGATTAAAAAATTAAGATTAATCATTTAATAATGCAATTACTAAATTATGATTATTATTAAATATCAGCTGAAAAAACTAGGGCAACTATTGGCTGTAATAATTAGTTATTAGAGAAGCTTTCCTGAGCAATCAGTGCTTCTTAACTCTCTGAGGACAAAGAAAATAATTCTCTACTTTGCTTTCCATTATAGAGTTCACACTTTCTGTGATAACTATGTGATTCTGCATTGTAATTCTCAAGAATCTCACAATAATGGTAATACATTTTTCAGATGAATGGATACAGAAACCGACACAATAAGAAGCTTCCACAACAAGTTTATACCCTGGCTGCCATGAAAAAAATAATTCCCATGAAAACTAAATTAGGCTGATCTTGCTCAATATTACAAAGAATGTTTATGATGTATAAATGATTTATATAGTGAGGACCCCATAAATGGCTCACTTCATTCTGAAGAATTCTACTTTTAACACAGTATTCACCTCTGTAAATGTGATTATGTTCAATAAATATTCAAACTGAACAATTCTTGTTGTATATTAATCAACAATTTTTTAAAGTCCCCTATTTCTTTTTTATCTCAGCCACAAAATCTTTGATTCAAATCCAGAAATATCTACTGCTTTTATCTGCTTAAATCTAGTCATTCTGAAAAGTATAAATCATGAGGAGTAATCTTCAAGATGATGAGGAACTCATCTCTGTCTCTGTCTCTGTCTCTGTCTCTTTCTCTTTCTCTTTCTCTGTCCCTCCCTCCCCCTCTGGATTCAGAAATCTCTTCTCCATCAGAAGAAGATGGAATGTGGAAGGATTCTACTTTTCAATGTTTAATTCTTGCAATTTTAACTGATAATAAATCAAATGAAAGACCACTGCAAATGAGTAATTTTGATGAGAAAGATAGTAGTTGCTTTCCATTTACCAGTTAAGTAATAAAGCAGTCAAAATAGAGGAAACAGTAACTTAATTTGATAGGTATTTGAGATACTAAATTCAGCTCATTGCCATATGAAATGGAAATCTTTCTTTAATGTATTCTAAAGAGAATATTTTTCTCCATGGTATATATTTTATACATGTGTGTATAAATGTGTAGACATATGTAAAATGTAAAAAACATATGTAGAAATGTAGACATATTGATCTATAAAAACAGATAATATCAAAACCAGGGAAATGTGTGGCTGAAGATAAATATTTGGTGAGAGCGAATGTCGTTTTTGCCTTACATAGCTCTTACAAAAAATATAATAAGAGTAAATTTGCTACTACATCTCTTATTTATATCTCAGTTTTTTTTAATATTGTGAAAGTGTTATTTCTTAATCTCTCCAAAGAATAATAAGAGTTCAAAAGTCAAACTTTTCAGACTAGGAATCTTCTGATTCCTAGGAAACTAGAATAGAATAAGTCATCCATTTCATAAGAAGGCTGTTATCATTTTCCGCAGCCTATTTTATAACATAAAAGATAAAACTATTTTTAAAATATCTTTACATTATTTCTAGAGTAATAACTATAAAATGTGCTGCAAGAAATATATTACAAGACTTCAATTATTTTTGATACTTCCTTTTTGTACTTTTTCTTTTCCCAAATTATCTTGTCTGAGTAATCAGTACATATTAGGACTGCAGTGAAGGAACATTCTACATGTAGTCTTCTTTCAATTGTTTTGGGAAAATAGTTAAAAGTACATCAGAAAGAAATTATCTGACCTTAATTTTGAGTGATTAAGTACAATATAGGAGGAGTCCTAAAGGAAATTATTTGTGAAGGAAGAAACCATGCTCATCAAAATAGCATTTTAAGGGTCAGCTTAATTCTTTTGAACTTGAGCTCTGTCTGTAATAAATTTAGCCTTGTTTGAGACTGAGTAATAAATTAGAATATGACATCTGGCTGGATAAGGAGGGGGACATGCTCCTCACTGACAACCATCTAGTTGGGTTTTATACACTGCATCAGCCACAACCAGAAGCTGGAGTGCCAATTGTGTACTGGGAGACAAGCTTTTGCAAAGAACACTAAAAAGAGTTTCATAGATAAAATTGCTAACATTTACTCTGACTCGGAAGCCATATAGTCTGAATTTATTTGGATGATAGAAATGATGCCTTGTGATGATTTCTGGGAAATTTTCAGTCATTATATCTCAAGGAAGTGGACAGAGTCTTCTGTGATCTCAATTCCACTACTTGTAGATTGAATCCTCTTGCCCCTGACCAGTTAAAGCAGCTGAGATGGGACTGCAAGTTGGAGTTAAGATCCCTTTGATTGAAGAAGAGTTTCTAAAAGTTCTGAATCATGCAGACACCTGTACTCACAATCCACAGAGGTGCAATTATCTTTCTACCTGAATGCACATAGATACTGGAGAGGGATGGTGACAGAACATTACAAGAAGTTCAATTCTTGCACTTTGAGTTTTTGGTGGAGTTCAAGCAAGGGAATTTCTTAGTAGGTTCATAAATTTTCCATTAGGTTTATCTTATCAGCTTTGATAGTTGCCTCATGATTTTATGATCAAGGTTTATGTTTTCTTAGTATAATATCACATGGATCAGAGCATAACCATTTTTCTTTGGTTGTCAAAAACATTTAATCCTTAATTAGTATTATGAATATTGAATTTGAATAGATACCTAGGGAAATTTTCATATGCAAATTAGAGTAAGAATATGTGACATTAAAAGTTGCTGCTTTCATTGACAATTACTCAGGGTTAATAATGTACATGTAGTTTTCTCTTTGGCACTTATCTAATGAGGTGTATTTCTTCAATAACCAAGCTCCATGATTTCTTCTGGGATTTAGCATGATCAGAGTTTGGCTAATTCCCTTGATGTACCAGGTACTCTCATTTTAATGCATAGTAGAATTTACATTCAATATATCTGAGGAGAAAATTAAATGCCAATTTAGTTTCTGGTTGGCTGTAAAAGATTATATGAATGGAAGTTCATAGAATCTGAGAACTGAATTAGATTAATTAAAATTAGTGTGCCATCTTAAAATTTCAGGTATTGATTGAATTAGTAATTTTCTACTAGTACCTCACAACACATATATAAACAGAGTAAAAATATATAGTAAATACAGAGTAAAAGCAGTATTATTGTCACCATCATCATTGCTGTTATCATAATCATCAATACTGCCTAAAAGAGGAATAAATGATTTATTCCTGCAATATGTTTTCTAAAAAAAATAGTTGCTTACCAAATGGTAAACAGAATATAGACTTCTTCAGACTCCCTTATTAATATTTTCATATGCTATTTCAAAGATATGAGAAGTGCAGAAAACTCCATCAGCAAAGGGAAGGAATGAAGGAATAAAGGAAGGAAGGAAGGAAGGAAGGAAGGACTTAAATTTTCCTAGAAGAATTTAAGACCTGGATTCTTTTTTATGCCTTTTTGATGAACTATTATCCTTGCATCCGTAGCATTCCAAAAGAAAGGCAAAATCTTTTAAAAATGGCTATTCCCTTTTATGTAAACCATTATTTACTATTTCAAGGGACCACCTCTCTGACTGAAAGGCTGCCAAAATATTATCTGTTGTCCTTTTTTTTAAAAAAAAGAACTTTCTGCTAAGTCAGCAACTGCATAAGTAAATTAAATCTGTTTTACCTTAATGTGCCTTTGGTCCCACCTAACTCATTCAATGTTCCTGTTTTAGGCATTGATCTTTAATATAGATTTAGGGTTTTATTACTATATTTTCCTTTATTTTAATGCCATGACACTCCGCATCCTGCAATATTGCAATACATTGCAATACAACTAAGTAATTAATTGTGTGATAGAGCTCAGAAAGGTCCTGTGCCATAGTAGCAACATGTACAGGTAGTCCTCAATTTATAACCATTTGATCAGTGACTATTCGAAGTTACACCAAGACTGAAAAAAATGACTTATGACCAGTTTTCACACTTATGACTGTTGCAGCATCCTCATGGTCACGTGATCAAAATTTGGGTGCTTGATCACCGGCATGTATTTAGGATAGTGGTACTGTCCTGGGGGGTGGTGGTCATGTGATCACCATTTGTAACATTCCCAGCTGGCTTCCAACAAGCAATCAATGGGGGAAGCCAGATTCACTTAATGACCACATGATTCGTTTAGCAATTGCAATGATTTGCTTAATAACCGCACCAAAACAGGTCATAAAATGGGGCAAAACTCACTTAACAACTACCTTGCTTTGCCATGGAACCTTTGGGCTCAATTCTGGTTGTAAGTCAAGGAACACTTGTAAGGCAGAAGAAAAAGAAGGGCAACTTCTACCGGCATATACCTCTCAACATATGTTACCAAAGAATGCAGTCTTGAATGGCCACAAATATGATTCACAGGTATCTATGACCCAGCCTCAGCACAGGGACTGGTTATAATTATTAATCCTGAAAACACTCCTTTCCAAGAAAAAATTGTATTTAATTGGCATATTGTGTGAAAAGACTCTTTTCTAGCTGTTCTGAAGTTTACACCTTTCATGTTTTTGAGGTCCCTTTTGTCCCTACATCCTGATTAAACTTGGCAACATTAACTTACTGTCAGTAAATGTCAGGTGTACCACTGAAAAGAGTCACTTAAGTTTTCTTTTGTTAAGAAATCTTGAGAAGAATAATTGGCTTTCTTTCTCTCCAGAAGACATTGTTGTAGCTAATTTGCATCTGCTAGTCAGTTAAAGTTTGATAAATTGGGGAGAGGATATCTGTTTTATTATGAACTGAAGAATAAGCATTTGAATATTTTTTACCTGATAGATTTGTGGCAATAATTTGTAATGACGATAATCCATGCATATCATTTTAAATCAACTCATCATCTGTTCTTAACCTTTAATGAAATCTAACTTTCAGCGGCTGGAAAAAGCAAAATCTTTAAGGAATCCAGCAAATCCAAGTGCTAAGCAGTAGAATTAACAAAAAAAGAAGTTATTAAGGGGGAGGAGGCTTTCTTAAGAGAAAGAAAACCAACTTTTCCCACCACCCTAGCTACCCCAAAAACAAGGGGGATTTTTTTCTTAAAATAAATGCAAGGGAAGAGAAGGAGTACAGAAAGAGATGTGAGTTATATATTACTATTAGCATTAAGATTAACTATAATACAAATGCTTCCTGCCTAAAGAAGCAGCTGTCTAGTTGAATAAGAGAGTTAAAGGAAGATAAGCCAATTACAGAGAATGAATAAATTGTTTAGGGCAATTTACAGCAAACATCTGTATCTCAACTATTTCCAGGAAAGAAATGACCTAAATATACCGTACATATTTTTTTAAAAAAATGAGTTTACATCTTGTTGGCATACGAAAAAAAGGACAAATTATTGGGTGTTGATATTATAATTAAGCATCATTATTTAATAAATTAAAATGGACTTTGTACAATAGATCCTTATATTAAGGTCAGCCATTGCAACATCACTTTTAAATCCCAAAAATGGGCAATATAGCACAAACTAAATCAACCAAATTAGAGGTTGATAAATTAGTGGAAGTCTGATAAAATCGTTAAAGTTTCACAAGAATAATGAGTATTTACATGGCATCTGCCAAACTAACTTTATTTTTCCTTACCTTTTAAAATCTATGAGTTTGTCAGTAGGCAAGGGAATAAGAATAATTGGTCATTGATTATTACCTGAACTTTTATAAGGGTCACACCCTAAGCAAATACAGTGACATCACATAAGACACTATATCTTGTGCGTAAATCAGTAACTACTTACAGAAGAACTGGGAATAAATGGAGACAGATCTCACAGTATAGAAATGTACCTTGTGACATTTCTTGGGGATGAAACACAAAATGAATCAGATCAAAGATGATGTTAAATAGTTTAGCCTACATGAAGTGGCAACATCTAATTGACCTTCCTAAATACTAAAAAGTTAAGCAGGTCCAGGCCTAATTAGTACTTTAAATCTCAGGGCTGTAGGCTATACCGAGAAAGTATATCTATATCTGCATCTATCTCCTGGAAGAAAGAAACCACAAACTGTTTCCATATTGTTGCCAAGAAAGCTTATAGACATGCTCATGCAGTGAACAGGAAACATTTATTTTCAAATATAAAGAAACAAATGGAGCTCCAAAGGTATCTCTCAAAATAGAGAAAGGGAATTAAAATAACACATGTGACTTAATGAAAGTGTCAGTGAGGAACACTGTCACTACAATATATTATCATTAATGTTCAATAAAATATTGCTGAGAGTTCAGGGATGTATAAATTTATTAATAAATTGGGAGTTTTTAACTGGCAATGTCTAAATAGGAGATAATCTTGGAGCTCTGAAGAAAAAATCAATGAAAACCCTTGCCTACTGAACAGCTGCTGTGAAAAGACAAACTCCTCAATTGGATGAAATGATTACCAAAAGAGAACTGTAAATAAATGTTCCAAATTCTATTACTTATAATGAAACCAGACTTGGAATATTGTATACTGTTTCAGGTTCACTAATCTGAAAAAGTTATTTTTAGACTGAAAAAAGGAAAAGTGCAGAGAATATAAATAGTAAAATAATGAAAGAGTATGAGCCCCTTTGATAAACAACTAGGTTGTTTTGCTTAGAAAGTAGTAAATAGGGATGGATTGTGGTCAAACTATGAATTGTAAACTGGACAGGAGGACATCATGGTCAACCAATAGAAAATATAAAAATGACTATATAATTTCATTTTAAGACACAATGAAAGCATCAAATTGGGTTTATTAAAAGGGCAACAAGTGATTAATGTGTTGGACTCAAACATAAGAGCTTAGTTCAAGTCTCTTTTGAAGTCTGATGTTCAGTGTTTGACCTCGGATAAATCACTAATATGCTTTAAAAACTTGCTCAGACTGTATCATCTATCTATCTATCTATCTATCTATCTATCTATCTATCTATCTATCTATCTATCTATTCATTTATGATCAACTTAGATATCCTTTAATAACATATTGTGCTTCTGAATGTCAGGTACTAGCATAAATTAATGTTTGTAGGATTTCTCTTAGATACAAGAAGTCAGGAACCAGGATAGAGTTAAAAAGCACTATAAGTTTATTTCATGCTATCTAGACACAAGAACTACTAACAGTCAAGGTGATTTGGCATCAGATAAAAGTCAAGGAACTTCCGGGGGACAGGGCTGGACTTAGATCTCTTACAGGGGCATAGAAATTCTAGACTGATGATGTGTTTGAACCTGTCCTTGGACTCAGCCTGCTCATTCCTACATCTTCCCCAACTATCTGATTAACCCCTATGGAAGATCAATGCTTCATAATTATACAGACATAGCACCAATAGCTTGTATAGCAACTTAATGTCAAACCAGATTTGGAAAGACAAAGTCTAAACTTTCAAAAACATTCTAATTGTCCTGCCACTATTTTTCATCACCTCCAATTTTGATTTCTCTTTCTTTTTCTTCTGACTCTTATAATCTTGTATCTGTTAGGACACTGTGATATAACTATGCTTCTTAGCTGTAACTAGTATTTGTGTTAGCTATAGAGATTATTGAATAAATTAAGTTTGGTTTATTTCTATGTCTCATTTTTCCAACATTATTTTAGTTTTGGCTTATTTCTTTATCATTTTGTATTTTTTTTTATTTTTTAACAAAAATCCTGCATTAAATATGTCATATTTTACAGTATATGGGTTTCTTCTGAAACTTATCCCATGCTATACAGCTTTCAAGTTGAACCAGGATTTGAAAATAGTCTGCTTGGTATATGCTACATTTTATTCTCTCATTGGCCTATTTAATTGACCACAATGTTGTCTATGTCAGGTATTTCAGGTCTGATGCTCTGCTAAATCAACCCAGAGGGTGCTGTCCATTCTCAAATTAAAAATCATCATAAATGAATAGGCAAGTAAAACACTATTTTCAATGCGATCCTGCCTATCAGTTGAATATAATGGCTTGCTGAGTACTTAATTACCTTTTGATTTAGCAGTTGATTTCTAGCCACAAAACTTGAAAGTGTACTGAATTCCAATTGTTTGGCTTTGCCTCTCTCTCTCTCTCTCTCTCTCTCTCTCTCTCTCTCTCTCTCTCTCTCTCTCTCTCTCTCTCTCTCTCTCTCTCTCTCTCTCTCTCTCTCTCTCTCTCTCATTGAACATAGACCTTATAATTAAAATATTGTATATAGGACTGTACATTTACAGCACAAGAAATTCCTGTGAACATGCATTTGATGAGGATGCTTGACATTTTAATCACAGTGAATTTTAGCAATCTTTGTCTCTCTGCCTAGAACTTACATCTCTCAAGAAACCATGCATTAAAAGGATGGTCAACAAAAATAAATTATGTTTCCTAAAGATTTGTAAACAAACGAGTAAAAACCTGTTTGGCATCTGACAGTATGTAAATGGTGGCCCCATTATTTCATTAATGAGCTTTTAGAGATAACAAAATGTCACAACAATGGATGAACAGTTTAAGGATATAAAACATGGTCAAAATGTTTTAGCTTTGAAAGATAAAAAGGGCAACTATACCAGTTGCCTGCGATAATTTTCTGAATAATAGCATCTCTTCTCTTAATGCATCAGCCTTGAGGCAAAGACTGATAAGATTTAAGACTGAATATTTTCCAGATTTAAGGCCTACTCAATTTTTTCAGCTCACTTCAAAGGACATGGTTTTATCTGCTTCTCAAGTAGGAGACAAACAAAGGTTTTCCAACTGTCATCATTGCTTTTTCCTTGTCAGAGAAGGTATACATATACCAACCCCTCTGGAATTTAAGGTCTACGATCTAGAGGTCAGCTTGAACTATTTCCATCTGTAACACTGTAATCAGTATTTTTGTGTCTTCTTCTGATCTCCTTGACAGATAACTTGAGGGTGGTGGTGGGAGTTTCCTTGAACTGTATCCTGCCTTCTACTGTCCAGAGATGTTAACAACAACATTCTCTCTACACTGTGACTGATCTTATACCAATCCATTTTTCCCTTCACTTTTAAACTAAAATAAACAAAGTTCAGTAAGGACTGGAACTCTTTTATAATTAAGCAACTTAGACAAAGGCATGGATCAGTTCATGGGCTAGAACTCTCTTATAGTTTCAAAGCACAAAGTTTTGAAAGCATTTCAATTATCATGTCAAGCATAAATTGGAATAATTTTAAATAGGAAAGAAAAATGGGCAAAACATCTCTCTTATGTGAGATTAAACTGCAATGATCATGAAAAGCTGCCAAAGAAATCTGGATGCTTTTACCACAAGGGTGATGCCCTTCTTGCCTGACTGGTTTTCTAGTAGGTGTCTGTCATAATTTATAAAGCATAATCTAAGAGCAATCAGAACAACAGACAGACAGCATGCTATTTTTGATGAAGAAACTCAGGGAGAGTTCAAGTCATGTCACGGGGCATTTAAGACGGATGAATTTGAAATGGATGGTAAATGTTAGTTACATTAAAAGAGTTACCCAACCTAATAGCTTGTTTGGTCTTACTCACTGCCATTATTCTGACTTTAGATTTAGCAACTGGATTAATTGGTTATTCAAAAGGGTTAGAGATTTGAGATTTCTTTCATAGCACTTGCAAAAATTATAATAGCAAAATGATATTCCAAAAACATACACTGCCTGCTGATTCTTTGTTATGCAACTATTTATTTGGGAAATATTGTAATTAACAAACCAATTTTAGTATTTTTTGCAGAACATAGGAAAACTGCCCTAATCAAGGAAAACAAAGTTTGTGTATGTGGGAGGAATATCAAATACACAATTGTGGAAGCAAATATACCCTTTTCAAATAGAGAGAGAAATGAGAGTCATTCAGTATCTGCCCTTTCACACTGCAAAATAAAACAGTCTATTTTAATATAACCCTTCTTGTTATACATATATGCCCACATTTATTTACTTTTTCTTATTTTAACAGAAACAAAGGCTTAAAATAACAATGCTGGCAAAATCTTTTTTAGAACACTTGACCACATTAATGATTCATGCATGTATTTAAATGGATGGATAAGATGCTATAGGAAAAATTCAAATGGAATTTTCTTTAAAAGTGCTGTATGAATTGAGATTGGAGTTAGCTTCTGTGGAGTCAGCCAAAATAAATGAAGATGAACATTTATATTTCATCCATTTGAGTTGTTCAGAACTGTGCTTAATGGTTATGTATTTTTTTATCTCTTTTGTAAAGGATAGTACTCTCAAACTGTTATCATATTAAGGTTATTTCTTTTTATAGCAGTAGTCCTCCAGAGACTCCACTTCTAAAATTCAGCAAAATGAGAAGGAGAGAGAGTCCAAATATTTTAGAAATAATTTTGCATTTGTTTTTTCAGTATGGAAAAATAAAATAAAATAAAAACCTTGATGGAAAAACCATTGAATTGATTTAACACCGTCCCAAAATGCATGAAAATGTGCCAGAAATTCTTGGCTTCTTCCATTGACATGTTATGACATCATCAACAATGATCTTACTGTGTCTCTTAGCCACTAAAAACATTGTTTTAAAAAAATCTGCTGTTCCCAACTGCACAAAGATTGATTACCTCAGCTTTATAGGAATAGGTATTGCAGAGTATATAAATTTATCCAGTGGTATATATTCCACACATTTCTGTGGCACTAAATAACACAAATCCTTTCACTCTGCTCTAAGCAGCTCCCACATCTCCTTTGCATCCACTTCTATTCATTTTATTAGGAAGCTAATTTGTATTCTAATTTTTTTTCAGATCATTCACTTCCAATATCCACTGTATTTTCAATTTTTCTTGTATTTTCTTTCACCTCTTTCCTTTTCTTCCATTTTCATTTCTCCTCAAGATCTACTCTGTCCCATATTCTTAATTTATCATCATCATTAATTTCTCCAAGGTTCATCATCAACAATCAAATAATTCAAGTATACTTTTCTCATGTCCCAGAAAAGCCCAATCCATTTAATATGTTCTTGTAACTTTATTATTTTTATTCTTTTTATATTTTCTATTTTACATGTACAAATTCTTGTAGATGAACTCGACAATAGCTGGCTTATTCAAAAACTCACATTCATACATTCATTCATTTATTCATCATGCATTAATATTGTATTTATTACTTTCCATGAAAGATCATTTTCTGTGAATATTTTAATCAAACAACCACCATTCTTAGTCATTGATTCATTTATTTTTAGACACCCATGTCATGTAACAATATAATTGTTTCCCCTGGAACAGATTCATTCAGAATATTTCACAGTTCAGGATATTGTACAAAACTCTTCACTGAGTCTTTATTTTGCTTCACTCACTGGTGTTTAACAGGCAAATATAACTAATCTATGATTTCAGATGAACCCACTTCACAGACTTGGAACAACCCCATCTCCCTACAGAATCTAACTGGATATTAGGCAAATGGAGTGGCAAATAGGGAGTTATGAGGAACTCCACACTTATCAGGGAGTGATCCATCCATGACAAGGGACCAATAGAAATTTTCCAATAAAGATCATATTGCCACTGGCTTGAGGGGAAAAAACAGGTTTAATGTATGATCTTTCCATGATTAGTAACTGGGTCAGGTCTATGATGAATATGGTGGGCATGAACTCCTAGGGTGCTTCTGAATCTATACTAAGAGAAGAAAGGTTGAAGTCCCCCAGCATCATAAACCTAAAGAACTCCACTGCCAAGCCCAGCATGAAAGAATATGAACATACTGTAGAAGCTGTTATGCAGCATGGAACCTGGTATAGCAATAATAATTCCAAATGATTCTACAAGTCGAAACTTCAACTTGCTATTTGCAGGACAGAGTTTCCTAGAAAATTCATAGCTACAACCCTACACACACTCACACGCTTCTAGGTCACAACTGGTGCCAAAACTGAAGCACAGCTGGGCATATTTTGGAGAAAGCCACTCATTTTCTATGCTTTTCCAAGACATGGTAATACATTCCAGAAAATCTCCAGTGATGATGCAAGCTTCATTAGAGACTGGCTCCGATATTCACTGAAAAGCGCTGGAATCCAAAACCATCCAAGGCACAAACACTAGGCATTGGGGATACATATAGATGACCAGAAGGTAGAACTAGTACAAAACCATTAGGCTTGTGATCCCCATGTGTGACCCACCCACTGATTTTCTCCATATACTTTATTGGCCATCAAAACTGCATTGGGCAGTAATTTCGGAAGGTTTTATTTTAATGGGACTGAATAAATTAATGGAAGCCTAGTAATAGCTGAAGTCAGAGACAACATACCAAATTCCAAATGCTAAAGAGAAACATGAAAGGTTATATTCCTCCTGTTTATAAAATTTCTGAACACAGAACACTGAACTAGAAGAGCCATTAATGTTAACTAGCAAAATTATTCTTAGGCTTTTACTTCATCTAGCCAAGTCCACCCTGAGGAAGGTTTGTTTTGCATATTCTTTTTAACTGGTGTCTCTATGTCCTGTCATAACTACTAGAAATTCAGACTTTTTTTGTCCATCTACTAATGCAACGTGAAGGAAGAGGGTGATAAATTCTTTTCTATCAACAAAGCTATCTGTCTACTTCCAGCTGCTCAGTATTTATAGCCAGGAGTGAACAGATAATATCCCTGTTTATTTGAGCTACTGTTTTTGTAATCTGATGGTCACAGTATCCCAACTAATTACATTAAACATTATCACTTTTCCCCTTCTCATGCCAGTAAAAAAATCTATAATTTCATTCTGTTTACAGTTGTCTATTCTTTCTTGACTTGATACCTACTTTCCCCACCCCTTTATGAGTGAGTGCAAGTGCTTCATACAGTTGTCATACTGCATTCCCTCCTCATTGACATAGTTTCTTTCAGCAGTCAAATGTTATTTTTATAAAAGCTGGTTAGAAGAGTTGTCATATTTCTAATATTCCAGAATCCAGACAAAAGCTGTGAGAAAGATAAATGTAGTCAAGAGACTATATCTTTAGTTTAATGACACAGTATATATCTCAGAAGGGGATACAAAAGAGACCAGGAGCAAAACATTACGAAATGTGGGCCAAATGTTCCGTTCACATTATCAGTGAGTTTAAGATTTTGAAATAATATTATTAGAGTATTGTTTTAAATAAGTAAATCATTTACTTCATCATTATCCCGTTCCTTTTTATAAAAAAAGGAATGGGACAATTGTTTTTATCAGTATCAAATTATCTATAAAGATATAGCTGCAGTTTCTCTTGACCATTACCAACACTCTACTACAACTACTACATATTTTCTGGAACAAAAAGTCTCATGGCTTCAAAAACAACAACAACAACAACAACAACATATGCAAAGGCAAACCACATTTAGGAAAGACTCTAGACTTAAGATCCTAATGGAAAATAGAACTAATTGCTGATGTGATCTGTTTATCCTGTTTCCATATTCTTGCCTTCCCATTAAACAAAAACAATATGAAAGTGACAGATGGGTGTAGCAAGAAGGGTGTCTATGGAGGACACCAAGAGAAGCTAAATTGAAATCAACATCTTCATGCCCTTCCCTCCAGTTTTAAGATGAATGGTATGGTTATTTTCCCACAAAAATGAGTTTTAGCCAGGCAGATAGTAATACTGCCACCATCTGTTCTTGAATCCTCTTTTCTCAGAACTAAACTTTCAAATAAATGCGTCAAATTTCCCCTTTTAATGCTACTTGCCTCAGGTAAAAGCCCAGCACCAAAGATGACAACATTGGAAAGATATGACAGAAAAGATAACTGTACCAGGTCATGCAGGACCAGTAACCGTTAACTTCTAAACACGCTGGTCAAACAAAGAGATAGAAGTGAGAACAAAAATAAAGCTGTTTAACTGTGAAAGCAGCACTGAAAAAAAACAAATATCCCTGAGGTTTCTGCCTATACTATCTTTACAACTTTTCCTTATTTATCCAGTTATCTTGGGAGTTCTAGACCAAGCCAGAAAAATCTGTTCCTAAAGTTTTTGCTACTTTTAGAATCTGGGGGAGGAGGGGAAGAGTGGGGGAAAACATTGAGCTCCATCTCCCAGCCTGGATTCCACATTTTGTCAAGGAATAATAGTTTCACTTTTAGGCTATTTAAGACCTGTCAACTAAACAGTAGACACCTTAATTAAAAATCACAGTTAGTCTGAAGGCCTCTTGATAGAGGGCTTCCTTTGTTAGAGAGATCAAGATGCAAAAGCTTGTGAGATCAAGGGAAAAATAAAATCCAGCATCCTGGCTTTGCATATTAAAATAAAATTAGATTAAGCACACTATTGCTGAGCTGACATTCTGACATCATTTATTTTCATACCAAATTTTGGCAGCAAGAGAAGAGGAAAAGTTTCAGGGCTTATACAAAAGTACTAGAGGGGCTTCATGCAGTTCACATGCCATGGATTGATCATCCTTGCTGCTGCACGTCAAAGGCATGAGTAACAACTCTTCTTTAGCAAAGTGTCCTGTACATCAATGGCATTATCATAACAACCACCACCACCACCATTGAATCTGAGTAGTGACTTGATGAAAAGGTGGCAAGGAGCTTATTGAAATACTTTTATGACCCTTTTTATTATCAGTCACAACATATCTTTAATGTCAGATGGCTATTTTAATCCTTTATCCTACATAACACTATTCTGTTGTGTCTCATGTAGCCAGCTCATTAACTGTGCATGGTATATTCCTGCCTTGTAATGCTTATGTCATCTGCTGTAACTTACAAACTTTCAATCTTTACAAACTTATAATTACTTTTTCTATTTGGTACATACAGTATATAGCCTTCTTTTCATTCATATTCTAGAGGAAACATTTGAGGTTTCTTTTCTTCCCATTTTATCCTTGTTACAATCCTAAAATATGGTACATTAGACAGATAGTGACTGTAAATGTAATATAAAAGCTTTATGTTTAAGTCTAGATTTGAACAATATTTACTAACATTTATTTACTCTATAAGAAATCCTCCTATAATAGAAAACATTGGCATAACACTGGTTTACCTGCAGCAATCAGAACTATAGATAGAAAAATAAAAAAAAAATATGGCAGAGGAAAAGGATAGAAATATTTAAAAACTGACTTTCCCTTTGTCACAGCTCAGTTACATTCAGCAAGTATAAATAATATCAAATTATTACATTATCTTAAAATACAAACAACTCTCTTCATGTATATCTCCTCTCATATCTATAAACAACCAATGTAAACAATGCATGTATCATAATCCAGAAATGAAGAAAAATACCAAGTTGATATTTCCTGAGAAAATTGGATACTCAGACTAATTAACCATCTATTGATTAAAATATAGGTTACATCAACACAAACACACACACACACAAACCAGAGAAAGACAACACACATCTTGCATTTCTGCTGATACACCTATTAGAATTTTAAGTGAACATAATGCCAGGTTTCTACATATTTTTCTAAATGCTCCTATTTATCTTTGAAAAATTTTCATTGCTTAATGGCACTTCTCTCTTATATCTGTATTGCTTCCCTATGATAAAGTTGAAGAGTTGTAGTGAGGAGAGGAATGATAGGAGACAATATTTCACACATCATCAAATAAGGTCAAGCTGACCCAGGTTTTAACCTGATCGGATAATCAGTTGTCTTTTTTCTTTATTAAAATGGATAGCTTGGTTTGGTGCCAGATTGCTTATACTATACTAAATTATTTCCTGGTGCCATAATATAGCTAGAATTGGGGCACTAACTCTAGATAAAATTTGTGTTGAAATAATTCCAAAGCTTGGCAAAAATATATGTTGTTACAATATAACATTAAATTAATTCATTATTTTTAAATGTTTATTCCACTTTTTATTTTCTTTGGTTTATATCTCGGCCGTTCAATTAGGAGTTCAAATCAGCAGACTTAGCTTTTCTTTCTCCTCCACAAGATCCTATGTAGAAGTTTAAGTGGTGGCAAACAGCCCATATAAAATTGGTGAGTATGTGTTGCTATTATCCCTTAATGATAAAGATCTGCCAGCTTATAAATATTCTGTTGTGTTTCTAAAAAGAGATACAATGTTAGATAGGTTTTTTGGAAGGATGATCCACACTGAAAAACCCTAGTTCTTCTGCTTTGCTGCTCTTTTTGGATAGATTTTGGAGCATCACCTCTGCTTAAAGTGATCATTGATCATTGGCACAGTACTATATTCTTATCAAAATCATAAATATTCTCAATGTAAACCCTAGGAAGAAAGAAAGTTTTAGGAAGGAAGGAAGGAAGGAAGGAAGGAAGGAAGGATGGAAGGAAGGAAGGAAAGAAGACACAACCATTAGTAGACTTTACTGTTTACCTAGAATATTACAGCAAGATAATTCCCCCCCCCTCAAGAATTAAAGATCCCAAATCTTTTTGGGCCTTAAGCCTATTATTAAGTCAGTAGCATACCAATAGCCATAGTAATTTTTGTGTTAGTGTCATTCTTAAGTGTTTTCCATAAACTTTCCCCAATAACAATCTAAATTCAACTTCTTTAATGTGAAAGTAATTTCTTAAAAAGGTATTTAATTTTTTGTGTGTCATACACTTATTAGAAGAAGTAATTATTCATCATACATTTTTTACTGCAAAGTTTATCTAAATTTCCTCCCCCCCCCCAGATTATTTTAAATTTATATTCTCCTATAAGTCTACCTGGCCTGTCTTTGCTAAATATCCAGGGAGGTTTATTTCCTGTTATCTGCCACTTAAGAATATATAACTGTATTTGCCAGAACTTAACTAGAGACTTTGATTTTGTTCTCAGAATATAAATTCTACCGTGGAGTATGCCCTCTTGCTTCCTCTCTCAGGTACTAATAGTGTTTTATAGTTTTGGTTTGCAATAATTTCTTCTAATATTCTCTTTCTTCTATCTCCTAAATAGTTTCATCTGGCTTATGGGGTGGATTTGAAGGTCAAGATAATTCTTTTCCATCTTATGCTTTTGATATCTTTGTTGCATTTGATTTTTCTGTCTAAGAGTTTTGAAGGATTTGTGGGCATAAATTGGTAATATTCCAAACAGAGACTAATTGAAATCAATTTTCCACACCTACAAGCATTTCTCTGAAGCAAACATCATAAGGAAAGTGGCCAACACTGAATGAATGACTTGTGTTTGGTAGCTCTAAAGTGTAAATTTTGACCTTTTTGAAAGAAAAAAAAAGCCTTTTTGAAAGTGCCAACCCCAGAATGAAAATGTCAGAGATGGAGGGAGATGAGTTGGCGAATAGCCTGTCCTACTTCTGTTCATGAAATTCCTGGCTATCTTTCCAGATAATTCAAGTTTTTTATTGAAAGGTTTTACTGAAAGGTTTTTATTGACAAATTGATTTCAGATTATTCTGAATGTAATTGCAAATTACTACTGTTAGCCTTTAGAGATGAATTGCCAAAGAGTGCTCAGATATTTGAACTCGTGTGTGCATGAGTTAAATATATATGAATTTTCCAAAGCCACAAGAAGAATAATTTATACTCAGTATAATACCCAATCTGTGGTTTCCTTATGTTCCACAGAACTTGTCTTTACTAAAGCTTTTCATTTGCTAAATCTATATACTTGAATAATGCATCAAGTAAGCAGATGCAACCCTCAATTAACTCACCCTAAATTGCCATACCAAATTAGTGGGCCCCACCATTTCAATTTCTGTTTTAAAAGAATAGCCTACTACATGGGAACTTGGCATGTGCATTATTATCCATAATAGTTTCTATTTTTACTAAAAAGTACTGCATGCTTGATGTTTATTGTCCATGTGGCTATACAAGATATGAAAAGGGAATTTGAATTAAGAACATTTTGTATGCATGAATATGAGAGAGCTGATATAAAAGTATAACCAAATGAAAAAATCCAACCACAATGAAAACTTGAATCTAGCATGTTTGCGCCTCTCTCTGTGGTGCCCTCTTATTTACTGAATTAATGGTATAATTCAGAATATTGACACTGGGGATGACACTGGGGAGGACTTTCATTATGTGTCATGTTTGCCAGCTCTTGCTGTTCCTGGATAGGAGGAATTTGTCCACAGGAGTGCATGTTCTGGTAAAGTTCTGATAGGTTACTATAATGAATTATTTGAAGAATTGTCTTTGAGCATTCTCTAGAAGCCCATGACAGACACATTAGTCCAGCCAAATGGGATTATGTTGTACTAATGTTAAAGGAAGAAGAATTGACAGTCTAAGTGCTTCTAGGCCCAACTCAGGTTTTCCTTTTACAGCTCTGAGGAGTTTGAAATCCACATTTCAGCTTGTTCTTTTCTTAGGATAGATAGATAGATGGCCAAATTTTAGAAGTTTTAGAAAATCAAGACAAAATTCAGGACAATTTTCACAAGTTAGGAATCAAAACAGAGTAGAAACAAAAACAAAGCAAATGCCCAGGTATCAGATGAGGAATACATGGCTTGTTATATGGGAAAATGGTCTTGCAGTCATAATCACTGGTTAGATTCCCAACCTTGAATACTGTGATCTTTTTTAGGTACCATACATTAAGATTCATCAAAATGGGAAATTAAGTCTTTTGGGGAGAGGCATAAATACCATCCATAGTTGCCCTCTATAAAAGCTTTTCTTAAAGTTAACTAACCAATTTAGCTTCAAGCACTTAGGCAAACTCGACTGAAGAAAACCACGGAAGAAAGCAGTGTTCCTGAGTGGGAGAACACACGTAGGAGCATATCCATCAGAGACTACCCTGATAGACGCCCGGATCCACTCAATATACCCCCTCCCCCGAGCACACATGCGCACAACCCCATTAAGGAAGATATATATATATATATATATATATGGGGGATACAAGTGGTTTGATTTATCTATGTCTGTTAAAACAGAGGTAGCCAAACAGAATTAGGTCAGTAAGAGTTGGGCTTAATTATCAAAAGTTACAGACTGTTTGTACATACAGATAGAACTCTTTGAAAGGAGGCCAATTTGCAAACCTAATCAATATTCATTTTATTTAATAAAGCCAGAGTGGAATCTATTTTTCCCCATTCACAAAATAGGTGAGAATTATTGAGTCAAATTGCAAGGAATCCATTCAGAAATGTCTTCCAAGTCAAAGGATGTCACTGTGGCTAATAGTTCTTCAAAAATATGTTTCATTTGAAGGTACTCCCTGTGGATGACAGACCATTAGACTATTTGTTGGCAGGTTCATTTTATCTATGAACAAATTAGAATCTTAGGAGGAAGCAGCATATATATCCTTGTGCAAGCAAATAGTTAAATAAAATCGTTGTCAACCTCCCCTTCTATATTTGTGAAAAACAATATTTTACTGGTTTTTTTGTTGGTAGAGAATAGGATTACAAAAAAAATATTTATAATTATGCATCTGCCACAAGTCTTCTGCCTACACATACATGGCATTATACACAGAATGCTTTTGAATATTTGTTGCTGAGGAACACAAATGTGGGAGTGTGATTGCCCTTATGTCTATTTAGCTAGCCTGGGAACAGAATGTTGAATTAAACAGTGTTTTGCTGACTCAGCACAATTTTACCTAAAACTAGAATGTATAATAAATGTAATGGCTAAAATTATGAGATATGTCAGGTGAATAAGCAGCGAATAAAATAATATTTTACAGAAGAATATAAGCATAGTATCATCTCTTCAAAAGTTTATACTGATAGCTATAACAATGTATGGAATTGTAAGGTTTTATGGGACCATTCAGACCATCAAGGACAGTTTCATATTTTCAAAATGGAATACAAACTAAAGTGCCTAGAACAATTGGTTGTCCAGTATCTAAGCAATGATCTCCAATGAAAGGGAGGTCATTGTCTTCCTCTTACTTACTTTATCACTTTAATTGTTCTTTAAAGTTAGAAAGCTTTTTCTAACAGCCAAATGGAATTTACCTTTCTGTAATTTACAATCATTATTTCTTGCTCTGCCTTCTGGGATATTAGAGAACAGATTTTAATCTCCACTTAAGTGATAGCCCTTCGGGGTTAGGGTTTTTTGTAGAAAGCTATCATATCTCCCTTCTGTTATCTCCTCCCCGAAGATTAAAGTACCCAAAGAGTACATATACTCATTGTTGGACTTAATTTTTAGTGCTTTAATTACAGTATCCCTGTTTATCTCTTCTGAACCTGTTCACATTTGCCTGAAACGTTCTTAAAATGAGGTGCCTAAAACCTGATACAATAATCAAGGTTGGATTTCACCATGAAGAATAAAAAGGAACATGCCTTTACTGTGAATTGGAAATAATAAATCTAATAGTGTTACCTAAAATTTTATTTGCCCTATTTGCAGTTACTTTGTAATCAACTAACTTTCCACATTCTTTCTCATAAGTTTTATTTTTTAACTACAACAGATATCCTTCATTCCATAAGCTGCATTTTGATTTCTTTTTCTTATAGGATGAATTTTGTATTAGTCTCTGCTTAGCTTCCTTTTGATATTTTCTGCTTATTTCCCTAACCTATCAAGTTCATTTTGAATGTCCTGTTTTCTAGAATATTAGCTATTCTCATTCAATTTTGTGTCCTGTAAAAAAATTGATAAGCATTCCTTCTACCATCTCCTCATCCAAATCATTAATAAAAAATGTTGAAGGGTGCAGGATTTTTTTTGAATTTTTTCTAACAGACTATTCTTATAATTTTGTTATATATTAACTGTAAACATTGTTTTCGATTTATTATATTCCTGTCTTATGAATGTTTAATTGCTATTTCCTTTCATGAGATTAAGAGATCTGCCAGCAAATGAATTTTCCTATTTAACTCTTTAAATAACTCTCTCAGATATTGGCAATAACAAGGAAGATGACTCATGTGCTTAAAAGTAATAATTCCTTTTATTCTAATTGAGATTTATTCTCTCCTTCAATGAACATTTGGTAAAATAAATGCAAGTATAGAATGCAACAGCACTGAGAACTTTTACAGGTTTATATTTTCTCAAAAGTAGGAATCTCTAGGCAGCCAGCCCAAGCCATTGATCAGACATTATGATTAGCTACTGCATACAGATTAAGGGAGCTGCCATATTCTTAAATGTCACTGAAATTGCATATAAAATGCCTTGTATTTGAATGACAACTAGAAGGCTAGAATTTCAAGAGTTAATTTTGACAGATTTTTATCTGTCAAAAGGCTGAACCAATCCAGTAAAGCATTATGCCAGATATGGAATTCTCCTAATCCAAATCTGTACCTTCAGAATTTTAAGAGGTTAGGGCAAAGCTCTTAGAAGATCTCCCCCGCCCCCTTTTTCTTTCATTTCTGGTGGGGAGGGGAAGAAAAGGGAATATTAGAGTGCTGGTGAGATTTCAATCTTGACAGCACCAACTCACTTCCTGTAGAGACCCTTGAAGGTGATATCTAGAGGGTATCCAAAATAGGTGCAGAAAAATCATGTGTTAAATCCAGAGAGGCAATAAATCATCAAGGCTTACCATTGATTCCCTGAGGAATAAATTTAGGGAAGGGAAAACAGACAGAGTTGCTATAGCCTATCTCGATAAAGTACAGTTCTAATTTTCCGATGGTTCAATTTCTCAAACAGATCTATCTTGTAAGATTGACAATTCCAGACTCATGAGGATAGGCTATGTGCCAACTCTAGATAATTTCTGACCCATCCCTACCTATTGTTATGGCCCTTGGCTTATCCATCTTTACATACAAATAAATCTCCATTTTCTTTTGGTGATAGAAGTAGCAATAATGGTGGAGTCCACCTCCCCCAACTTCTCTCCTTCTCTATAACTCACTGCAGAGGATATGCAAATTATTCTTCATGCAAAGAAAGAGATTCCAGGAGATACAATTATCTTAAGAAAAATCTTACATTCAGAACTGCATAAAAGGAACAGTATATGGAATTATTTTATTCAAAATTATTGTTGATTGATCCATTGACTCAAATTTATTTTTCCTAGATTGCAGTCATATTGATAGATGCTCAGAAACAACAATCCAAATTAAAACATCTTCAGTAGATGCACAAAATCATCTATCCATAGTCCTATAGAGTCACTGGACAAATTTTTACAGATCTTTCTGAACTCAATGACATTTATACGGCTGTGTTTCCTTTTCTTGTGCTGAGTAAAAATAGAATTTCATCCTGTACTAGGAATGAGCTGTGTTAGAGAAGAAAGAAAAAGCACCCCATGTCATATCAGAATGAATAAGATGATTCTGGTTTATTAGCTCAACAGATGCACAGAAAATACAACAGATGGATATACATTTTTATAGGTGGGGTTATTCATACTTCTTTCATTACAGGAGAAGAATGTGAGCAAGGGAAAGGTGAAAAGAGCAAGGAGTCAGTCCCACACCAAATGGTAATAGCAATCGGCTTTAAAACAGCTCAACTGTAATTAATCATTAACATGGAAATCTACTTGACAGGCCATGTTGGGCACCGAGAAATATTTCCTTAAAGTCTATGGAGATTCTCAGTCATCCAGGTCATAATTATCCCAGAGATGCTTTTTTCAGGAAGCAACTGGACTTTCTTGTTTTTTCTTTGAAGATGTTTCGCTTTTCATCCAAGAAGTTTCTTCAGCTCTGACTGGATGGTGGAGAATGGAAAGATTTATACTCCTTACAGACAGCTGTTCATTTGCATTCTTTTAATGAATGATTAATGCTACCTGGAGGCTTATCTGTATCCTTACTTTGCACCACTCAGGTGACCCTGAGGACACAGATAAACCTCCAGGTAGCATTAATGACTCATTAAAAGAATGCAAATGAACAGCTATCTGCAAAAAGTATAAATCTTTCCATTCCCCACCATCCAGTCAGAACTGAAGAAGCTTCTTGGATGAGAAGGAAAACATCTTCAAAGAAAAATAAAGAAAGTCCAATTGCCTCCTGAAAAAAACATATCTGGGATTTCTTTAAAGTGCATTAGTTTATATAGGATTGTGCTTCAAATTTATTGTTGGGTACAACCAGGTGATATATGACACAAGAAGTTGAAAGAATGTATGAGTAGCTGCTAAACAGATTCATCGCTTAATGTTGGCCTTGCTCCAAAGAAGTGCAGATTAGCTGTCTCAGGTTGCCATCTAAATTCCAGTATCTAAGAGAGTTGAACTTAAAATTCTCTTCCTTAAAGAAAAATTACATTTTTTTTTGGCCTATGTTAATCAAAATTATAATCTCCCTGAAATTCCTTAGAGTTACATTTGAATGTTGTGGAGAGTGACAGGCTGGCAGAAGAGCTTCTCCTGTTTCCCCTATAGATGGTTGGCAGAGTGCACCAAGCCAGGTAGCTCGAAACGTCTCAGTTTGCCGAAACGTTTGACTAGTTGCAACATTACTTCAAGCAATTACTTTTTATGCACTGAAGCCAAGTTGGAGTACTAGCATTTGGGAAGTCTTATGGAAATACCCTTCCCCCAATTCAGATTTGAGTGGCTTTGACACATGCCTCATATCTGTGATGCATCAAAAAACTATGATCACTTTTGCATCTGATGCTGCCCAGTATGGTCCCTATTCTGATTTATATATTTTTTTTCCTACTCAAATGTATGGCTTTGCAATTGTTCCACTTTAAATTCATCTTGCACATTTCTGTCAATATCCAAGCTTGTCAGGATTCCCTGAATTGTGATGTTATCCTCTGAGCTGTGTTCTATTCCCTTATCTTGGTGGCAAGTGCAGATTTATTGATGTTGTGTTCTAACCCCACCTCCAAATCATTTATAAATATGTCTAACAGTTCAGATCAAAAGTCTGTGATACTCTGCTTAACAGTGTCTTCCATCTTAATGTGAGGCATTGACACCCACTTTCTAGGTATGATCGTTCAATTAAATCTGTATCCAGTTTATGATAGCAGAATCCAGGCTACATAGGACACTGTTGATTATTTTGCTGAATGTGACTGTCTTTACAATTTGCCTTTTCACTGAGAGCTGAGGCAACACACATATGGGCAAATATCCTACTCAGTTTTGGAATTTCTATTGGAACCAGAAATATTTATGTGTTGTAGTGCAATAGCCATTGATAGGTTCATCCTAGATTGATTAATTCTCCTTGTAGCCATATTAATCATATTGCATGATAGGTAATTCCCTAACTTCATTATAGCTGTTGTAAGTACCTTGTAGTAGCATATAACTTTTTGTTGTTGTAAATTAAAAACTTATAAATGATATATGGCTCACACTTATCACTGCCTATATAACTATATCTCATGTATTGTTGGGCTTTAATCTGGACAGTTAATTATAATACATTTCAGACTTGAAATATTGTTCACTTACATCTTTCCCCCCCCTTAATCCCTAGTTTTAATCTGTATATTGTACTATGTGTAATGATATATAACTATGATATTTTCCCACTTCTTAATTCAGTGAAATATTTGTGAATCCATATGATTAATTAATTAATTGTTGTTGGGTTTTTTTGTGTATGTGTGCTTGTATGTTCAACATTTCAAGTCAAGTTTTATTTGCAATTCATTTTTGCTCCTATCATCTAAATACCAATGGATGCTAATGCCTACTTTTAGATTTTGATAGAGTATTTTAAATCACATATACTTATTTATTACTGAGAAATCTGAATGGATATGGAGCCTAAGAAATCCTAATTCTTTATTTTCATCACTTGAAAATAATTATCTGAATGAATAGTTTAATAATATCTGGAAACATTAGAAAGCCCAGTTTGTTTGTATAATATAAAATTAAATGACTCCATGTTATTTAGCTTTATTATGAATAAGTGTTATTCATTGTGACCCTATTAAGTTCTTTAAAATATCTTTTATTTAAGCATCAAGAGACAGTGTTGTAACATAAGAACATAAGCCAATTTGTTATGCATACATAACACACACATACACACTGACACACACTGACACACACACACACACACACACACACACACACAGAGAGAGAGAGAGAGAGAGAGAGAGAGAGAGAGAGAGAGAGAGAGAGAGAGAATCTCAATTTTAAAAGTCTGTTCTACCAACAAGGTTCAAAAGGAATAAAAATGATTACATTGGCCAAGCTGAGTCATGGGTAATAATCTGACTTGGGCACAACCTGAACCCTAGAGCAAATAATAGGACCAAGTGACACTATGAGAGTCAAATGTCAAGCTAAATATCAGAACCCAAGAGTAACCCAGGATCAAGTCAAGGTGCAGAGTTAAGGAACAAACAGTTCTAAGAATAATATAATAGAAATACACAAATTACAGTAGTGTTCAGGAATATCTTATTACTTAAAAAAAAGTTTGGATAAACTGAATTTAAGGCACTGAAAATTGATAATACCCCAGATTCACAAATTTTAATAAAAAAAATGCAGCAAAACTGCATGGGTTTTATTTATTGTTTATTATGCTATTTATTTATCTAAAGTATTTATCTAAAGTAATTATATCACTGTAATTTAATGATTTTTTAGATTCCATTGATTATGTCTTACTATGGTTCTTAACAATGACTATGACCACAACTGAACACATTTGTGTTGCTAAGCAATGCAAAAGTGAGATTTTCCCCCTTTTTATGATCTTTCCTGCCACATTTGCTAAGTGCAGTTGATAAAGTAGTGACATGGTTTTTAAGTGAATCTGACTTCCACATTGACTTTGCTTGTCAAAAGGTTACAAAGGGTGATCACAGGACCTCAGGACACTGCAACTGTCATAAATGTGAGCCAGTTGCCAGGTGTCTAAATTTTGATCATGTGACCATGTGGATGCTGCAATGGTTGTGTGAAAAACAGCCATAAGTCACTTTTTTCAGTGCTCTTGTAACTTCGAACAATCATTAAACAAATGGTTGTAAGTTGAGAACTACCTGTCCATACCTGCCCTAACAGCATTTATCAGTGTTTTTCAAACCTGGCAATTTTAAGATTCCTGATTTTGGAAGTTGAAGTCTACGTATCTTAAAGCTGCCAAGTTTGAAAAACATTGGGCACTATGGTCCTCATTTTCTTTCCCCCTTTCTCACATATTTCAGTTTCACTTTTATTTATTTGTAATACTTTAAATGGTGCCCATTCTTATTAGAAAGAATGGAAGGCAGAAACTGATCCCATTTTAGATGCAGAGAGGAATTAATAGCTATGAAAGGCAATCCTGTTTCTGAAGATGAAATGAATCTTTGGGTAGGAAGGTAGGAAACTATTCTTGAAAGCTGTCATTTTGTTTCTGTTTTTCATGAATGATCAAAAAATTATTGTTGCAGGTAGCAGTTACCATAATGCATCTGCGCTTTCCTGGAGGGATATTTCTTAAACAAAAATCTGTGAGCAAACATGGCAACCACGGGTGATTGTTCTTTACCGTTGCTGCCATAGTCAGTAAGGAGTCCCCGCAGATTTTACTCTGCTAATTGCTGCCAATTATAGGGGAAATGCTCATCTCCATTTCAAAGCCATTGAGCCAGCACTGTCTGAAGACATTTCCACAGTCATGTGGCCAGCAGGATATCACGGAGTACTGTTATCTTCCCACCAAAATGGTACCTGTTTATCTACTCACATTTGTATGCTTTCAAACTGCTAGGTTGGTAGCAACTGAGCTGAGGATGGGAGCTCGTCCTGTTGTGTGGCACTTTCCAGCTGACAAGTCAAGCACCTTAACACTGAGCCAACTAAAATGTTTCAAGTTGAATTAGCTCCTAGCGGTCTGAGAAATATTTTTCCTTCTTGCTCCAACTGCAGCGTAAAATAGGAAATGATTTTTTTATACAATCACGCAAAATAGAATAGCCTAAACTTCTCTTCCCATTCTTTTTTTTTACATTAGAGCCCCTGATAAGAAGGGAGGGAAGAAGGAATTAGTCAAATGTTAGTTACACCAGTACTTTAATTAGAATTTAAGTGTGAACTATAAAAACAGAAGAAATAGATAAAACAACCAAATGGACAATTCCTGATTAATTTATCAATGTTCTCCAAGACAAAAAAAAGTGAAAGATTTATTTGAAAAGTGATGAAATAGTTATTCTTTAATCTGCTAGGAAGGAACAAACTTAGGCTCTTAACTACAAACAGTTAGAATAAATAATTTTGAAAATGGTGTGTGCACCATATATCTCAATTCCAATATACAACAGAAGGCATAGCAGTAGCTGAATCAACTGATACAAGAAGTGGTATGATAACATTTTAACAAAACAGAAATGGGAGGTAGTGCTTAAGGAATGTGCACTCTGAGTGTTGGTCTGTGGCCTGTAATCTAATCTTGGTGGTTTTACAGAACTGCAAACTAGTAACAACTTAGATATGTACTAGTGGTGAACTTTATCTGTAGCTTACAATGTGACAGAAATAGCAGCCCTTTAAATTGTTTGGCGACAAAGAGGAAAGGACCATGGTGGGCATGTTTTATGTTTTAAAATAAGGAAGAGTAAAAGCAATTCACAATGTTATGATAAAGAAGGCATGGGGAAAAATGGTCTACATTCTGATTAGAACTTTGGTAATGCTTAAAGTTCATTTGTCAAGATTTTTCTAACTTTTTTTTCTGGGAAGAAAAATAATTATTTCCTGTTTTATATGATTTGGACAGCAGAGTTATGCATGTTTACCATAGAAATGACTTCTACTGAAAACATTATTTATTTAATGTATGGCATATCATACGTAGACTAGCAATATGTATTAACATTTTATCTAGATTAGTAGAATACAATCAAATATAAATGTTAAAAAGATCTATGTTCAAATACCAAATGTCTAGGCCATCTAACTATTGAAGTGCAGCATCTTTTTTATTAAAAAAACCCAAAACAATTAGATACTGGACTGGTATATGCCCTCAGCTTATAGCTTTATTAGCTCCTTTGATCAGCCACACCCCCTACCACATCAACAATTCACAGGAATTTGTCAACCAGGTTTGGAAACTAAAATTGGATCTGAATGAGACTATGGTTTCTTATGATGTGACTTCATTCTTCAGCTGCATTCCAACAACTGAAGTTGTCATGGTAGTGAAGAAATTATTGCTACAAGACAGCACATTAGGCAACAGAACTAACTTCATATGTGCCATGTTGGACCTCTGCCTGACCACTACTTATTTTAAATACAACAAAGGTTTCTACAGACAAAAACGTGTCTGTGCCTTGTGTTCCCCACTGTGACCAATCTCTACGTGGAAAGAGGAAGAAACCAAAGCTTATACCCCTTCAGTGGATTTCCACCACTCACTGGTATATGTATGTGGATGATACTTGGGTCAAGATTAAAACACAGGAGGGGAAGCCTTCACCAAACACATAAATTCTGTGGACAGATACATTAAGTTCACATGGGAAGATATTAAGGAAAACAGTCTGGTTTTCCTGAATTGTGCAGTGCACATTAAGGAAGACAGAAGCCTTAACAGTGAAGTTTACTAAGCACAAATAAGTGTGCTTGTGAATAAACATATATAGGTTATGTTGGGTATTTAATTTAACTTAATGTATCCATGATCTGGCAGCTAATATTAGTAATAATGTTTAGGCTTATATCCTACTTTCCAAAATATAACTTGTGGCTCATTCCAGTTTTTGAAACCCAAAAATAGAAACATCATTTCTAACAAAAAAAAACCCTTTTAATTTAAAAGCAAACAAACAACTAATTTTTCTCTTACAACAATTAAAAGGCCAACACTAATTACCGAAATTCATTTAGTTCTCCTACCCATTCCTTTTATTATATGATAATATTAAGTCAGAAACATACACAACAATACAACTGGAGGATTGCAGTATTTTATAGAGCAAAAATGTTGCTAAGTGTTTTCAGATGCTCCTGTTGAGTTAGAATTCTGAAAGTATTTTGGAAAACACAACCCAGATAGGAAATATTATAAGCACCAGTCTGAATTAGGAGATCTACCTCAACATTATTCGGTCTGATTTTCTCTAAAAATAATCCTGCATTATCCAGAAGAAGAGAACTATTCTCTAATAGCCTAGCCCCAGAGAAGCAGGAATGGTGCAAAACAGGTGCAAAGTTTTTGAAGCTATCTATATTCAAAATACGTATTTAAATGTTCCTATGTCTTTGTTATATTTGGCTGGAAGATGATAACATTGCTTGTGGTTAATAGCCTCCATAGCAGGGAACACCCCTGTCAAATTTTAGACAAATAAGCTGTGAGAAAAATTTCCCAGTATGAAAACAAGATTGGCTCTTATCAAAACTAAGAACAGATGCAGTTTGCCCCTCTTTTACAGCAATGCCATGTTTCCTCCACTCTCCCTAAGCATTTTGTACTCAAAGAAAGCTAGGAAAAGAGGGAAGGGAAGAGAGACTTCATTGGAAGAAAATAACTTGCTGTAATTTTTGCCCTACAATCTACTCTTTATAAGATTCACTAATCATTATCTTCAGATTTGTTTGTTGGATTAACATGATTTTGAGAAATTTAATGAGTGTTTTATTAATATAGTTATTTAGTTTATATGCCACCCATCTTGCTGTTCAAGGCGACTCTCATTAAGGGTTCTCCTTTTCTGGAGATTGTGCTGGAAGTTCACTCACCTTTTCCTCTAATTCAAGGGTCTCCAAACTTGGCAGCTTGAAGACTTGTGGACTTCAACTCCCAGAATTCCCCAGCCAGCCATACTGTTGAAGTCCACAAGTCTTCAAGTTGCCAAGCTTGGAGACCCCCCTGCTCTAATTCATTAGTACTGCTGTTTTCCATAATAAAAATCAGTTACTTTTCCAATTCAACTATCTAACACAATCCTCATAGTCATATAGCTAACTGCTCATGTCATGAGAATGCATGGCAACACCAAAGTAAAAGTTAAATAAAGAATCTCAGTCAACTCCCAAGGATTATAGAGATTATAGGGAGAGTCAGTCTGATTAAGTGGTGTGATTCAGCTGGTTTGCACTACTTCAGCAGAACCAGTAGCTAATTTTTTGTTGCCCAGGCCCAGAATGGACTTCCGGAAGTGGCATCCAGACAGAGAACTGATTATTCACATATTTGAATCCCACCACTAGTCTGACTTGATCGCTGAATCCAATACTCCAACCTCTTCCACCATGACAAAATGTTCCATTTTCTTCTTTTTGGAGCAACTAGTATAGTGATGTAGACCACACAACTCCAGAGAAACAAAGCAAGAATGAAGCATCATGAAACTGACTCAGAACAAAACAGTTTCAGACTTATCCACTTTGTTTTTCTAAAGTTACATTACTGTGCTATTATTTAATTTTTTGTCAACTTCAATATTCAGTTATAGTCTCTAGACATTTAAAAGCCAAACAGGTTGTGGAAGAATGCTCAAAATAATGCTTGTTAGTGTTATTAGTTTAAATTAAAACTTTTTTGATCCAAGTTTCTATATTAATTTGTTTAGAGATTTTTTACCCTGTTCCAAAACTGTTCCAAAATTATATTCTTTTTCCTTCTCCTGCATCACTGCTTTTGTTTACTAGTTGATTTTGGCTAAAACATGTGATATGAGGATCTAAAACAAAATGATCTGTGATGTCTCAAATTTTAGTAAATAGCAGTTATCCTATTTTATTGCCCATTGCTCATTAGAGCATGCAATTCTTTTGAAATAGCAGCAAAAAATAAAAACCATTAAAAACCACAGATTTTCAGCATCTCCCAAGAGCTGTGCATTGTATATGATTCTTGTTGTCAGTTCATATGAATTATCATTTACATTTTCTTTCAAATACAATTAATCAAGGATATTTCTTTTGTAAAAAATATGTGGGAATGATTGAACATTTCATTGTGTTTATAAGAGAAATTGGAAAATGTCTAATCTGAACAAATTAAGGGGTGACAAGTAAGTTATCTTTCAGAAGATAAAGATAATTATCAAAACAAAATAAATCAAAATCTAGAAGAAGATTTTTCATTTATTGTTTGGCTCAAAAGATGATCTATACGAAATGTGTAACAAAACACACATTTTTTAGAAAAGTGGGGAAATGGAAAATATTTATTTGGAGAGTGAAGAGGGAAAAAATTGAAACAAATCAGCACTTGGAGGCTACCTTGAAGAGTATTTGGAAGTTCTGTTTGACACATAGGTTGTGCGTATAACACCGGTACTACACAAGTTGTAATTGAGTGCCATTTTTTTTCTGGATCCAATTCAAGAGGTTGGTTATCACCTACAAAGTCCTTTATGGTATGGTACTAGGCTATCTGATGTACAGTCTTGTCCCCATCATATCATCTGATCAGGCAGGGAGGAGTACTGTATATTACAGATCCTGTTGTTTTGACCAGCGGGATCAAGGAAGAGAGCCTTCTCTGCCATCACTTCTACCCTTTGGAATATCTTGCTCAAGATGGGGTGGACATCACTTTTCGGGCCTTCTGAAAGAGTTAAGATTTGGCTCTGTCAATCATCATGGGGCTCAAAGTGTGATATGTGACCCTGAGAGTGGTTGATTCTGTTTTAATTTTGTTGCATATTAAGTGATATATGCTTTTATATCACTTTTTATGTTTTTATGTAAACTAGAGTCACTTAGACAAGATGGGCTATATACAGTATAAATATGCTAAATAAAATGAAGCCACTATTTGTCAGATTTTGTCCATTTCTGCCAATTTGGTATGGACTTTGTGATTTGTTTGAATCCAATATAACACAAAGTTATCTGATTATGCACCATTATACATTCATTAATAATTACTGAGATGTGGAGGTATACAAACTAATTGATACCGTGGCACGAACTGAGAGAAATTTTGGCTTTATCTCTCCCTGAGTTTGGGCAGAGCGCCCTTTCTATTGATATTTAATATAACTAAGGCCAAACTAAATTCTAATTTGATCTTAAGTTATACAACAATATATTGTACTGTTAGTTATGCTTGATGAAATGGAGAAAAGAGTATGACAAAGTCAGAGAATATTGTAAAACTGTTTATAATAGTTTCATAGTGCCATAATAGAAAACTGATCCCACATTCTTTTTTTTTCTAAAGACAAAACTTCTCTTATACTATTATATGATGGCATACTGCCTTTGTCCCCAAGACTTTTCAACTAAATGCCACTTGATTATTAAAGAATTGAGATGAAATCAGCCTCTCATTTCATTCAAAATATTGAACATTTCACAACTTTGACCTATAGGTGAAAGAGTTCCATAACCCACTTCAAATCTCCTTTTATCATCCAATTTCTAGCCCTTTTGTCATTCAGTTTTTCAGTTTTTTTTAAAGCCAGTGCTCTAATATGTTTTCCAATGAGTATGCATTATGAGGCAGGCATTTGGCATTTAATAACCACCACATAACAAAGACATATTGTCTTAAAACAAAAGCAGCTTTGATCCCACCCTGCCAACTATTTTTCTGCCAAATGTCAAAGAAAAGGGTTATGAACATTTATGCAGAACATTTATGCGGAACGTTTGATGTCACAAAGGGAGGGGGCATTTCAGGACCCTTTTTAGTTTTTTTTTTCTATACATTATGTGGTTTGATGTAAGTTATACAAAAGAGGCAAAAGAATCTTAAAAGCGTAATGATGACTGATCATTGCTCATGGTATTCCACAGTCTTTGGACAAGCTCATAATAATAATAATAATAATAATAATAATAATAATAATAATAATAATAATAATAATAATAATAATAATAATAATCCTGAAATGCAATTTAGTGACTGTAATAAAATTCAAAATGTATTAAAATTTGCAGAAAGTTGCTTATACTTTTAAACAGGGACAGAATGATATGATTGGGACACAGAATTTAATTGTAGGGAACTGTTTAGGCAATTGGTGCCCAAACAATGGACAGCAGAAAAGTTAGCCAGGAGTCCTAGTTTTGCCAGTCTCCAGGTAATTGAGGGTCATAAACCAGAGACTTACAATTTCAATGAGTGATTTTTAATGGTGCTATATGGAGAACAAATGAAAGAGAATATATATCTCCTGATTGGGCTTGCAGATATAGGGAAAAATAAAAATCAATTTCCATCACTTTGAAACACTTAATCCCATATACTTTAGCTCTCTGGTATATTAACACTGATTTTCTCAGAATGATCAGTGTCTTTAAGTGATATCTGAAGAACTGTAACATTCTTCTGGGGGGGGGAGTTCTGAGTTTACTGGTCTTGTATGCCAAGAATTATGTCATATTAAAGCACCAATAAAATAGATGTAATTAAAGGTTTATTAAATACAATAAGCATGACTTTCTCTCATATTTAACCATTTTTCCCTTTAGTCATATTACATGTGTGTGATGGCATGTATGAATGACCTTGGGAGACACTAGAAAGATTTACAACCTAGGCAACAATCTGATGAGGGATTGTGCACAGGTGTGGAGAAAGCACGGGAAGCATTTCAGAAGAGACCTTCCCTAGTTTTCCAGAAACTAAAAATAAAGGAGGGGATAAATATTTCAGTCTTGTAAGATTGTTTATTTATTTATTAAATTTATATATCGCCCTATCTCCCTTGCGGGACTCAGGGCGGTGAACAGGCGATACTAAAAACCACGATAATAAATAAATAGTTTGTTGTTAGTCCTTTGAGGCAGTACAGACAAGAAGCATCACTAGGAACATCAGCACTATCTTTATTGCAAGGTTACATTAAACAGAATCTCTTCCTCTTCTCTCTCAAGGTCTCTCCTATGTACCATGTCAAAGTGACAATGTGATATATGATGGTCTTTAGGTATAGCTGTAATCTGTCCTAAATCAGGGGTCTTCAACCTTGGCCCTTTTATGACTTGTGGACTTCAGTTCCCAGAATTCCTCAGCCAGCCATGCTGGCTGAGGAATTCTGGGAGTTGAAGTCCACAAGTCATAAAAGGGCCAAGTTTGAAGACCCCTGTCCTAAATGATACACACAGAGGTTCCAAACAAGAAACTCATAACCTAGAGATATTTGTTGTTTTATTTGTAAAGCATTCTCAAAGCATTTTACAAAATTCTTTTATCTAAATCATGAAAAAAATCCCTGCTACCTCATATATTCACATTGATTTAAATATATATAGTATGCTCACACATTATATGTGATTTCCATCAGTCAATTGCAAAAGGCCACACTGCTGGATCCACACATATACTACACTGATATATTACAACACCCTAGGTTTTTGGAAAGAACTCGACTTGTATGAAGACCAACATCAGTTAAAGTATTGGCAGCTGTGATTTCACATAGTTATGTAAATAATAATGATAAAATTTGAACTTATTAGACCTGAATATCCTGACTTTACAAAAAAACCACCCTACTTGGAACTGCCTATATACTTAGGCACTATCTTAATAGCTCTTAAGTGCTTGGTTAAGACTTAAACTTAACAGTCCCATATTGTGAAGTGAATTGAAGATTAAATCTTATATAATAATGAAAGATGAAACAGTGGATCACCTTCTCAGTGGCTGCAGCAAAATCTCACAAACTGATTATCTACAACATCATGATCAAATTGCCAAAATTATACAATGGAAGCTTTGCCAGAAGTTTGAGTTCGAATGCAGAAAAAATTGCTGGGAACACAAAATTAACAAAGTTCTTGAAAATAAGCAAGTCAAGATCCTGTGGGATGTTCAGATTCAAACAGACAGACATCTGGTCCACAACAGGTCTGACATCACTATTGTAGAAACGATATTGATATTGTAGGTCAGTGGTGGCGAACCTTTTAGCAACCGAGTGCCCAAACCGCAACCCAAAACCCATTTATTTATTGCTGCGTGCCGGGTGGGCGTGGCTGACTGGGTGGGCGTGGCCTCGGTGGTCACAACCATAATAAAAAAAACTTTGTTCCCAAGAATTTTTTTCCTAGCAGCCAGGCAGAAGAGCGGAGCCCCGGAGCCGTTTCT
>NW_015387330.1:193246-211898 GCF_001527695.2 Protobothrops mucrosquamatus
GCAGCCGGGGGTCTGGAGCCGCCTCAGCTGCTCACTAGCAGCCTGAGGCAGCAGATTCGCGCACCAGCTGCCCCTTCTGCTTCCCTGCAGGGCTGACCAGTCAGAGCAGCAGCAGAAGCCACCCCCATCAGATCCGTCGAGTGGATGCACCCAGGCCAGGCAAAAGCTTTTTTCCAGCTATCCCAAAGCGATTTCTGCCCGCGCCAATGGGGCTCTGTGGCCAGTCCGCCATTATGCAGGACAGCCAGCATGC
This sequence comes from Protobothrops mucrosquamatus, assembly GCF_001527695.2. Classification (NCBI taxonomy): domain Eukaryota; kingdom Metazoa; phylum Chordata; class Lepidosauria; order Squamata; family Viperidae; genus Protobothrops; species Protobothrops mucrosquamatus. Next base: position 193,500 of record NW_015387330.1, read on the forward strand.
TGTGGCTGCTGACGGACACCGTCGGCCCCCATGTGCTCGCTGGCTTCTGTGGGGGGGGGCGATAGTGTCAGGCAGCAGATCTGGAAGCAAAGCTCTGCTGACCATCCTCGCGCTGGTGGCGGCGGCTACGGGGGAATGCAAGATCTGGCATGCAGGAACCCTTTGCCGCTGCTGCCGCACATTGTCCCGCGTGCACCTCCGGGCAGGGAGGGGAGGGCGTCTGCCACAGCTCACCTTCCCCCGCCACTGCCCCAACCAGCGTGAGGATGGTCGGCAGTTTTGCTTCCAGATCTGCGGCTGGCCGGGCTTGGCAATGCAGGGATCACACCGCCGCCTCCTGCTTCTCTGTGCGGTGGGCCAGTCAAGGGGCTCAGAGCAGCAGCAGCCACCCCCGTCAGAGCCACCCTGTAGACAGGACCTGCACCAGGTGAGGGCTCCTTTCCGGCTGTCCCAGGGCTGTCTCCGCTCAAGCCGATGGGGCTGCACTGCGGAAGGGAGATGGCGGCTCTGATTTCACTCACTCTCCCGCCAAAACTGCTCCTTTTATACGTTCCCTCACCCCGCCCAGCTCTTGCAGCTGTTCCCGGACTGCGCATGCGTGGAGAGGGGGAGGGGGAGGAGCCCAGAAATGGCGTGCGTGCCCACAGGAACGGCTCTGCGTGCCGCCTGTGGCACGCGTGCCATAGGTTCGCCACCACTGAGCTAGGAAGTAAAATAACAAAATATTGTGATTTACAAATTGAAGCTGAGAGACTATGGAGGAAGAAATCAATGGTTGTACCAATAGTAATAGGAGCCCTTGGAGCAATACCCAAAGTGCTGCCTAGATACATGGAAATTTTGAACTTATTAGACCAGAATATTCTGACTTTGCATAAAACCACCATAGTCTGAACTGCCCGTATACTCAAATGTTATTTTAACAGCTCTTAGTCCTTGGTTAGGACTTGAACTGCTAAGTTTTTACCATTCCCAAACTGTGACTCAAACTGAAGATTAAATCTTAAATAATAACAACAACCCAGTGGTTACCAGCACACTGAGTACCATACTAGGGAATCTTAGATGGCACTTAGAAAATATGCACATTAACCACATTTCATTTCTGATTTACAAAAGGCCACACCTAAATTATACCAGTACATTATGACCTCTGAGGTTCTTGGGAAGTATGTATGAAGTCCACCACCAGCTAAAGAATTGGCAGCTGTGATTTTACATTGTTGTGTACAATAATAACTGTAGTACTTGAATTTACATGTGTCCTCATATTTGAAATAAACTCTTGAATTAAAAGAGTCATCATATTTAAATATCCAATGACACTTTTTAATAATCTTCAGTACTTTTAATATACAATGTATTGAATCCAAACTGTCAAAGATCCTTTGAAATTAAAATGAGTCAGATTAGTTATGCACTACTTATGTCCCATTGTTTTCAGTGGCTCTCTTCTCAGTCTAAAGCAGGATCTGTCTCATTAACTTGAAGAACCTATTACTTGAGAAGTTTCAAATAAAATCTTGCAGTATTTTAATTGCTGTTTTGTAATTTACTTTATTTAGTCAGTTAGTTATTTAGTTGGGAATAGTTATTTTCAGCATGAAACACTGATTTCTTAATTAATAATGCCCTGCATTTTTAAAATACTAATCTATAAATGAGCATTAATACACTGTTCCACACAAAGACTACAAAAATCAAAGCAAGTATATTATCTATAGTCATAAACCATCACACTTATATGTAACTTAGAAAAGCACTTTGCACTGTTTATAATTAATATTCAAACTGGAAAATCATCTTGGGATTTCCAAATGACTTTTGAGAATTAACTCTTAATATTTTTCCTCTTTTCAACTGGCCTATTTTGAGCATATCCTATTTATTCCCTTCCGCCTTTGACATTATTTTTCTTTCTTTTATTATGAAGCGATGCAGTTTTAGAGGTAAAACATTTTAATGTTTCTACATGTCTGGCATATGATTTGGTTTTGTTACAAATTCTGATTCTAAGATTAGATTTTGAGAATACTTTTTTTAAAAAAGTCTCATAAAAATATTCCTCATCTATCAATACAGATAGTCCTCAACTCACTGACCAGTCACTCTGTTTAAAGTTATGATAGACCCCAAAAAAGGGGACTTATGATGCGCATCCAGAGTCCCAATAGTTAGACCCCCTCCAAGGCCATGTGCCCAAAGTTCGTACACATTTATGGCTGTTTGTAGTGTTCTGTAATCATGTGACCATGTTTTATTATGCTTTTGCCAAATTCTGGCTTATCTTCTTACTATCTTCAATGCAAAAGCCAGATTACCACTATTGGATCTAATTCAAGAGGTTGGTCAGATACTAACACTACGGTACCTGTACCTGGTTCAAAATGAGTATGTCTGTCAATGTGAATTCAATGAGTTTGTCTGAAATAAAGTTTAAATTAGATAAAATGTCTAATTAAATGCACATATATACCAAACAGTGGAATCAAAGCCATAAGAAAATAACATGCACCATAATAATTTCATTTGATCCACAAACAAGAATTCTGCTCTTGCTTGCTTAAAAAATAATACTTTGGTCCAAGATTCTTTTTTGTTTAATCCAATTTGGAAAGTGCCTATTAGTTACTTATCTGTAGCCAGTTAGTTAGTTCCAAGCATCAGCAATTTTTATTGTACAAATTGTAGCCTGAAAAACATAGCTCTGAAATAATAGTTCAGATTTAAATAAATATCAGGGATAATAATTTACAATTCATCATCTACACTTATTAATTGAATTTACCTTATATAAATAGATAAAAGCTATAAACTGTCATTCAACTTCCAGCAATTCTTTTCCAAACTTCCCACTGAGTGGTGATTCCACTCTTTTAAGGCTAAACCAAGCAGTTTGTGGGAGTTATGTGTGAGTAAGGCTCAAACATTAAATGTTACAGCACTGTATATAATGAAATACAAATGGTTTTTTTCCCTTCCTCCTCCATATTCACTGTTTTTTTAAAAGAAACATTCATTATCCATCTTTTTGTGATTTTTGCTTTCTACACAGTCACCTTAAGGCATTTTCAACTTTTATTTGGCAAATACAAAGTGAACTGATTTGCATAACAGACTCTGAAAAACAATTTCAATTGGAACTGTTTACATTGGGTGGGATAAGAAAGGGTGGGATGAAGAAGAGTGAAATACAGTCCTGTGTGTGACTTTTACAGAGTGAAATGTGAACTTTATTTAAAGAATACATGTTTTTACATTTGGGCATCATTTAATACTTTGAGTACATTTTTTTAGCACAAATTACACGTATTTTTAATATTAGTGCTTGCAATTTAGTTTGCTAACATCCTTTTAAATAATACAGAATCATAGAATCATGGAGGGCTGGAAGAGGTCTTCAAGTCAAGCCCCCTGCCTAAACAAGAGTCCTCTTACTACCTTAAACAAATGGTTGTCCAATATTTTCCCGAAAACCTCTAGTGATTGCTCACCCACAACTCCCTCTGCAAGGTTGCTATCATATCTCCCCTCAGCCTTGTCTTCATTACCTTAAACATACATAGTTCCTTTAGTTATTCTTCAAAAGAATTTAGCCTCCAGACTCCTCATCTTCTTTTTTGCTTTCTCTGCTCTCCTTCTAGGGCCTTAGCATTTTTTATTATTATTATGGTGATCAGAACTGGATGCCGTACTCCAAATGTGGTCTCACCAAAGTGGTATAGACCAGTACTGTCACTTCTTATGAAATTGATGCTATCCTTCTGCTGTTGCAGCTAGAACTACATTGACTTTTTTGGCAGCTGCAGCACACTGTTGACTCTTATTTAAGCAGTAGTCCAGGACACTTAGATGGCTCTTATAGGCACTACTGTCAAGCCAGGTACTTGTCTATCCTATATGTGTGCACCTGGATTTTCCTTCCTAGGTGCAATACCTGTCAAGTGCAAGCAACCAGATTCACACATGTAGTGTTACTTTATTGAAGGGTTCTTGGTGCTCTCTGAGCTTGTTTTCTTGCAGACGTTTCATTACTCAAACTAGGAAACACCATCGGTGCTAGTAGAGAGTGGCGTTTGTTCTCATTTTACATTCTAGTGGCTTGTCCTGTCAGTGTTGGTGAGAGTGGTCTTGATGTTTCTTTGGTTGGGCTGTTTACTGTTAGCTTGTTTGGCAGTTCTTAGGTTGTTGGTTTAATGTTAATATCTGATCATCTGGTGTTGATTGCTGGTGGGGAGGTGTTTTTGTTTTTGTTTTAGCTTGGTCTATCCTATCTCCTCACCACCATCAACCATCAGTTGTAAGGGATCATGCTACTGAAATGTGGCAACATGCAAACTAACATTTTCTGTTGCTAATGACTGTTGGGTGGCCTTTTTATTCCTAAATACTCACACAAAGCTGTAAAACAAAAAACCATTCCATTTTTATAATGTCATTTACCCAGCCCAATGAGTTATTTGGCCACCCCAAAATATTCAAAAGTCTAGTCCTTGAATCATAACAAATGTGACATGCTCATGTTCTGCTTAATGTTGCCTTTCTTTCTTACTACACCACAGCTTCTATGATCAACTCAGAATTCTTTCTGATGGTCTTTTCTATGCATAAAACATAAAGAAAGGAAGGTGTTTTGCTGAACTTAATCATTTTTAGCATCAAAGGCTGAGTATTTTCCAGAAATATTCTTCATTTAACTTTCATCTGTCAATGGCTACCTCAATTTCATGTCTGGAATTGAGTAGCTAAGGGATAATTTTCAGCTATTTAAATAGCATCCTGTGTTTTAGCTAGATGTTCTATCTTGCTGGTTACAAACTACATTTTTAATACAGTATTGCCTTTTCAAGTTAAAGTAATAACTGATAATAAGGAAGGGTTAATTTAATATGTAATGTAGATCATTCATATGGGAAATGGAATAATTTTGCCTTCATGTACTAGTTTTGATCCAACATCTAAATGAAGAGTTTAAGCCTTCAATGCATATTGAGACCACAGCTGCTAGTTCCAATTGCCTTCTAAAAATCAAACTCCCTCATTGTATTAATTAGAATCTTGATATGGACTCTCATTAATACAATGATATAGTGGTTAAGGCACAAGGTTAGATACCAGGAGACCATGAGTTCTAGTCTCATCTGAGTGATCTTAGGCCCATCACTCTCAGCCTTAGAAAACAGACAATGACATATCATTTTTAAAATTGTGCTGACAAAAATGCAGGGACTACCTAAGGTAGTCACCAGGAATCAACACTGACTCAAAGGAAAACAAAAACAAAATTACCCCATAACACTGAAATTAATGAAAGACTTAAGTTTAAACCTCCTTTCCTCATATCCAGTTGTTCCTGCTTGGATCATGGCGCCACATGCTTAATTTAAGGAAAAAGCCGTTAGGAGATTTAACTGCATGCCATGCCAGATCTTTCATCCGAGTTTTCCAGAATACACTTACAGAAAGAAGCAGAATTTAATTCTGGATATAAAAGGAAGAAAAACCAGATAAATTTTGTTCCTCCATTCACACATGTATGTACTCATTAAGTGTGATCATTGAAAACATCTCCTCCTCCAGTCTCTGTTTTTGCATGTGTACACACTCATTTTTTTGTTATCATTGAAAACAATTCAAGTTTGCAATATGTTCTTTTTTATCTTTTTTTTACTTTATAAAAGTGTTCTTCCTGTTTTTTTAACTAGAAACAGTGCAATTTGTTCATGTTAACTAAGACGATTTTACTCATTTTAAAATGATTGTCCGTTAACAGCATTTTCAGAATGAACAATAGTGCAAGCTGCTTTGTGAAAACTATGATCTTGAAAATCAGTTTTGATGTCTTTGGGTCTATGTTTGTAAATAACTATCTTTACATTTGTACAGGTGAGCTATAACACTCATAATTAGCTGCATCTCAACTCCAAAAGGCTTTTAAAAAAATCAACAAAAAGAAATATACAAAAATAAAATGCAGACACAGACTTGCTGCTAGGACTGCTTTAACTTTTTAACTGCTTTAACTTTTATTCCTGATCTGTTTCATTGCAGAAATCCAGATTTCTGGATCCTGTTCTTTCCTTTAATACTGCCTTTAATACTGGCAGAGCAATGCTCAAGAGATTTTTTTTTAAGCATAAGATTTAATTTTAGCAGCAGTGCAGGGAAACACAGATGTAGACAAGGGCCTAGAAATATATGAACTGCAACTGTACAAGGTGTTTTGATCCTCAAAATAGTTGATTCATGGAAGGAGATGCTTACCTGAAACTGTTTCCATATGTTCTCTGTCATTTATCTTTCAATGTATACAGCGCCACAGAATAACGATTAATGTCCTCATAAGTATATGATGAATGGGAAAGTCTGTCCTCTTTGCCCTCCTGCCACCTGAGATCAAGACCAACATATTTCATTTCTTTTTTTCCCAAATGTGTAATGTAGCTGTGATATCCTTTTGGCCAGCCGCTGAATGCAATGTCACAATTGACAAAGGGGAAAAGATACAGTCAGGCCTGCAAAACCACAGACAACCAACAAACTCTAATTCTGATGTCGTCCAGTAGTCTTCTAAATTTTTGCACCCCAAATCTGGTTGCCCTTGTTAAGAAGCTTGGAGCTTTCTAAAGTCTTAGTCTACAGGTCAGAATGGTAGCTGTGGATTTCTGTACATTGTCAAGTTCAGGTCTGCAGCCTCCTTCAAAGGTTTGCAGATAGTTCTATAGGGAATAAAGGAAAGAACCAATAATGCTTCAAACGCAAAACACAGATTTCTCAAATATCATCTCCTCCTTTAAGAAGTGCATGTTAGCAGAAGAAAAAAAAAGTAAATGCTATCAAACGTGTGAAAAATCCTACTTTAAATGTTCCATTAAAAAAGAGCTATGTTTTTGAAAATATTCTGCAACTTGAAGCTAAATTAATGCTATGCAATTATGTACGCAAAAGTTTAAGGATCTGCTGTCTAAATTTAAACAAATGTATTTTTACCTAGATTTTCAGTTTGAAACAGAGTGTTTCTTTTTTCTTTTTGAAAGTATTACTTGAAGCAGCAGTTTAATGAGCAGTATTAATGAGCTAATTACACTAATTTTAAATTTTATTTGTTTGTATGTGAAACTGGAAAGATCAATTTCTGATATATGCATTAACAATTTCCAAATTATGAGGAATATCAAACTTATTTTAAAATACTCCTGGAATAAACCATGTTTGCCCATTATGATACCTGTACAAGTTCCCAATCATTTCTTCATGCAGTTTTCTAGTAATTTCCAACCAATTTGGAAGTGGTTTGCTGTTTTCATCTTCTTAGGACTAAAAGAGTGTTTTCTGTATGTAAGGCAGAACTCGAATTCATGTTTCTCCATTCCTAGTCCAGTGCTTTAACTACACATACAAGACAAGTGTATGTAAATTGTGTGTGTAAAAGAGATACATTTGAACATGTTCCAAATTTATTTATTTATTTATTTATGATCCATATAGTAATGACTATATAGATAGATTTTTCTCTAGAATAATTTGTCCCACATATATTGCTTCATTTGTTCCAATAATGTAGAGGCACAGTGGCTCAGTGGCTTAATTATGCTGGTGATGGTCTTTGCTTCAGTGGTTTAAATCTTACATTGCATGGCCCATCACTCACCTCAGCTTCTGCCCACTTAGCAGTTTGAAAACATGTTATATGCAAGTAGATAAATAGGTACCACTTCGATGGGGAGACAAGTCAGCACTTCATACAAATGGCTAGAATCTTACTGGTGCTGGACCTTCGTGGTTGTGATGCCTGTTTGTGAGGTTGCTTCGGTGGAGGGAGAGGTTCCTGGATGATGTGCAGGAAAACTGCTGGTCTTTCTTTCTGGCGTAGAGTTAGCTCGCCCCCTGTGGTGCACCTTGGAAAGTGCATAAGTGTGAACCAAGCAGGCCTAGCAATTTTAGGCAGCCAAACTACTACTCTGCATTAACACTGTAGTCTCCTGGCTAATGTAACATCACCATTTACTAAATAAATAAATACATTCCAATAGTGTACTCATCGCCTTTGTGACTAAGTCCATTCCCTTTACTTTGGTCATCCCTTTCATTCTTTCCTTCCAGTTTAAAATGCCCATTGAAGTTTCTTACTTTCTAAATTTCCTCACCTGCTAAGCTGGAGGAAAAAAATACCTAGGGGAAAAAAAATTGTTCTGAATTAAATCTGTGGCACAACATTTCAGGCCTGAAATTTCAAGCATGTGCTTTGCTATAATGTAAGAACAAGTAGGCTGAAAGGAGGAGAAAGAGAGAGAGAATAACAAGAATGCCAACACATTACACAGCTGATCAAAGTTCTCTTGTGTTCAAATATACATATGAGTAACAAAACTATTAGGTAAATTTCCTGTTAACATTGTCACTCCCTGCATATTTAGCCTGATAATATATGCATATACTTACACTCTACTTCCCGACCGTCTGGATAAGCTGTCAAGTTTTAATTAAAAAGAACAATGAACTTTTCTACTGAAATTTGCCCCTTTCCTTCTTTTCAAAGGAGATAAAAGTTCAATAATTAGCTGAATTCTTCCCTGTCATTGCAAGGGTCTATTTCCAGTCTTAGGTTTAGGTTTTCACAAACCAGCTCTTCCTGATTCTCCTTGATTGTTGATATTGCTGCTATTTTGAATCTCTTGGGTTTTCTATTGATTCAGAAACAACTATTCTGCTAGCTTAGAATGCCTTGATCTAAGTCATAACTTCCAGAAGCAGTAATTAAACTTTACCAGCATGCATTTTTAAGTTCAACATCAACAAAATAAATGAAGCTCATTTTCTGGATTGGTTGAGTCCCTTGCCAGGTACACAATTGTCTACCTATCCTGATACAGTGCTCCTATGATCTGAAAATATAATACAACCTAACAAAGCACATCATCTCTGCCTTGAAGCATTTCAGACAAATTTGTGACTAGCAGAACGCAGAAGATAGCAGAATTTCACTTACTGTGATCTCAGCATGCATTTTTTTCTGTGTTTTGGACTGATGCAAAGTTGGATTGACAGGATTTGTGGATAAATGTACCATAATTGAAATTAAATTATCTGGATTTTTCCATGTTCTTTATGCAGATTTCAGTTTAAGCTAGAAATGCAAACTTGTTAGTCATTAAACTTAACTGATGGACTTTTCAGTTTGAAAGAAATATCAGTAGAGCAGGGTAAGATGCTCACCATTTAACATCTACCTGTTTTTATAATGATGACTGAAGTATCTTTTTTTATATTGTTATTTTTAAATTTATGACATGCATACAGCAAGGTTGAACTCTAAAGAGTAGAAGCTCTTCTCCTCTTCTGCTATGTGGCCAAGCCATGAGCAGAGATATCTACTCTTCAAGAGGCCCATCCATTGTAACAAACACACCAAACTCTTTAAAAATTAAAAGGAAGAACATGAAAATGAACTCTCAATCATTTCATTCACTTGAGAGAATTTGTCATTCCCTAGCCTGGATCAAATTTATTTTTTCAATGAAAAAAAACCACATAGTATTATCCATGGATCCAGTGTTTATATTCACTTTCTGAAAATTGTGTGAGAAAACTATTTTTCAGTTCAGTTCAGTTTCAGTCTGAAATATATCCTATCAATCTATTTTAAACATAAACATCTAACTAATTCTCTGTGTGTGTGCACACACATGTACATGTGAATGCCAAGGAGGCACTATTTTGCCAATTTCTAAAATTCTGGGACTTTATATCAATATAGGTGTAAACTAGACTGGGAAGTTAAAAAAAATTCCAATATTCCAATATATGAAGAACCACCACAAAGAGTTTAACCTGTGTTCCAAAGCACCTGAAGGCAGGACAAGAAGCAATGGATAGAAACTAATCAAGAGAGATCCAACCTACAAATAAGGAGAAATTTCCTGACATTTGGAACAATAAATCAGTGTAATCACTTGCCTTCAGAAGTTGTGAGTGTTCTACCACTGGAGGTTTTTAAGAAGAGATTGGACAGCCATTTGTCTGGAATAGTATAAGGTGCTTAAGTAGGGTTAGAGTAGAAGACCTCCAAGGCCCTTTCCAACTCTGTTACTCCATTATAAAAAGGATGAGCTGCTTCTATATTCTATATCTGCATGTTGTTCCTAAGATCAGCCATAAAGCCTACTTCTACTGCCTTTTCCCCAAAGATGTCCTTGCAAAGGAATTTCTTTAGTAGCACGATGGCTATTGGAGCTACTGTTGCTGTTTGGCTCATTTGCTGATGCTAAATGGATTCATCAAGCATTTCAAAGCCTGAAATAAGTGCAGTTTATTTTGAGAAAAAAGTTATCCTCTCCATAAAAGGAAGATTGCTATGTCAACTGTATCATTCAAAGATCCCAGAGCACTGGGAAAGTACCAGAAGACTGGAAAAGAGCTGATGTAGTTCCCATCTTCAAAAAAGGGAAAAAAATAGAACCATGAAACTACAGACCTATCAGGCTGACCTCAATATCTGGAAAGATTCTGGAAAAGATAATCAAGCAACAAATCAGCAAACACCTAGAGGCAAACAAAGTCATAATCAAAAAACAACATGGGTTTGTCAAAAACAGTTCATGCCAGACACACCCTATTGCATTCTTAGACCAGTTGACTTTGTTTTGGGCCCAGTGCTCTTCAACATCTTCATCAATGATTTGGATGAGGGGATAGATGGGGAACTCATCAAATTTGCAGATGATACCAAGCTGGCAGGAATAGCCAACACTCCATGAGATAGGTTTAAGATATAGGAGGATCTTGATAGACCTGAACATTGGATGCTATCTAACAAAATGAAATTCAATGGTGAAAAAAGTAAGATTCTACATTTAGGCAAGAAAAACCAAATGCACAGGTACAATTTAGTTAATACCTTGCTCAAGAGTAGTAACTGTGAGAAGGATCTTGGAGTCCTAGTGGACAATCAATTAAATATGAGCCAGCAGTGTGCTGCAGCTGCCAAAAAAGCCAACACAGTGCTAGGCTGCATTAACAGAGGGATAGAATCAAGATCATGTGAAGTGTTAATACCACTTTACAATGTCTTGGTAAGGCCACACTTGGAATACTGCATCTAGTTTTGGCCACCACAATGTAAAAAAAGATGTTGAGAGTCTAGAAAGAGTACAGAGAAGAGCAACAAAGATGATTAGGGGACTGGAGGCTAAAACATATAAAGAACGGCTGCTGGAATTGGGTATGTCTAGTTTAATGAAGAGAAGGACTAGGCCTGACATGATAGCAGTGTTCCAATATCTCAGAGGTTGCCACAAAGAAGAGGGAGTCAAAGGGGGATGGAAGATATATACATTGATTTATACCTAATCTATTTTAATTTATTCTAATTGTTTTTCATTCTTATTTTAGCAACAATATAGGAAAACTGTAGAAGAGATGGAAAAGAAAGGTTTAAGCTTACATGACCTGGTATACAAAAATGATTATAATGCACCATGTAGGAAGAAGAAAATTATGGGAATTATCTTTAGCAGTTTAGTGATAATTACTTTGCATGGATTATATAAGAGTTACAAAAAGAAAAATGTACATTTCTCCACAATTCTGGAGATGTTCCGCATTCCCTGAAATTTATGAACTAAGAAGATGTATTAAATAAGTCAATTTGGCTTATTTGAGGTGCCTTGTGATGCATAACAGAGGCAGGGATGATTGGTTTGAATATGTACAATTCTTGCAGAATATACATGTAGATGACTTAATGAACTGATGAAAAGAAACACATTGGGGAGCAGCCTCCATTTAGAGAAATGAAGATTAAAGCCCAATAATTGCATTTTCATTTTTATTTGCCAAAGTTCTTCCCTGATTAAGCCTTTAAATTATTTTTATGTTAAAGAAAAAGATAATTAGGATATTCATCTCCTTACTCAATACATATGGGAAAATATGTGATTTCACCAAATTTTGTACACACATGCTTTTATTGCCCTTATTTCTGCTTATGTACAATTTCTGGGCCTAAAGGGAGATTTTATTTATTATATTCCTGGTATAGGCAAGTATAGATGAAATACCTGTTAGTAAAACCAAATGAAAGAATAACTTCTCCTCTCCTTTTATAACCTTAATCAGTCTGTGATTAGGAAGTGAATGGGCCAAAGGCATGGGACACTGGAAATATGACAGCAGTCTAACATTTTTATTTAAAAAGTTGAGCAACAAACAGGGGTGTGAAATTGTTTAAGCTTCCATCTTCCCACTGCATTTTGTTAAATTGTTCCCCTCTCCAAATTGTGGAAAGTTCTATCATTTAAAGAAAAAGAAAAGAAAAAGAATAGCCTGAAAATTATTGTTTATTAGATGGATTAACAGCAATGATAGGAGAAAAGAAAAAAAATCATCTATCTATCTATCTATCTATCTATCTATCTATCTATCTATCTATCTATCTATCTATCTATCTATCTATCTATCTATCTATCTATCTATCAGAACTGATGAAGCTTCTTGGATGAGAAGCAAAATGTTTTCAACTATGGCCTGGATGAGTGAGAATCTCCACAGATATTAGTAATAGTGATAGTAGCAAAGTTATAAATTGCTGCCATTTGTCTTGATTTATCAACATTTATAATCACCTCACCAAACCTGACAGATTATTCACAACATATGTAAATATTAGAAATAATATAAGGGAAGTTTGTCTTTCTACACTACAGTTTCTTATGAATGTGGATGATTGTTACACTATTTCTACGTAAGTTATAATTTGTTACTGTTTACCAGTAAAATTCTAAATCCTTTAAAAAAAAAAAAAAAAAAAAGTGAGCTCCCCTACATATATAATCTCTTTGCAAAACTTCCCCAATTTATTTGCAATACAACATTAAGCATGAGAAAAAAGAGAAAGTGAGTATATTTCCATGTACTGTATTTGTTGTTCAGTGGAGTGTGCCAGAAACATTGAAAACAAATATTTGTGTGAAAAAAATGTTGTATACAGAAATGTGTGACTTGGGACATACAAAAAGCAAGCTACCTTATTTTTTTTAAAAATACATTATTGGAGCATTTAATTCTGTTTTGTGTATAGTGACTAGGTATGGCTTTTCAGACCTTCAGATGAATCTTTCTCAGCTCTGGGATGATGGGGGAGAATTGGGTCTTCTACAAACAATGTACATATATATTTCTGTGAAAGGTTATGAGTCTTCCAGGTTTTATGGGAAGGACAATTTTAACATAATTCATATAGAACACATCTCTCATTTTATTCTTTTCACACTGTTACTCAGCATTGTTTCTCACTCAATGTTACTCACTCAATGTTTCACACTGTTACTCAGCATTTGGCAAGAAAGTATTTAAAAGAACAGAACTGTGATAGCAAAATCTGCCTTAGCAAAAATGGATTGAGTAAATTGCTTATGTTGTTTAGCTATGAAATCCTGTAAGAGTGGATGCCATGGATACATGTTCAAGGAAGAGACTGAATCATGGAGAGTTTTATCAACTCATGGGACTCTCTCCTGGTTTTTCTAAATTACTCGCTTACATGTTGAACTTCAAGAGTCAGAAAAGATGCTAGTGAAGTTCCCTTAGAATCTCAGTAGGCTGACCCAGATTCCATAATGAGTTCTATATTTAGATAGTGAATAGGGCTAGGTTTCAAAGAAGTGCTTTGCTTCAAGGAAACTTATTTGTTTTGATTTATTTCAAAGATTTATATGGCTGCCCAACTTACACTATAATAAAGGGCAGCCATATGAACTTCCAACAATGTATCCATGCGAAGCTGAATTGTGAACTAACATGACACTTCATTCTTACCAGTAGTTGAAGGGCTTTTGAGGCAGACAGCTCTGATTCATTCTATAGGATTGCCCCCAGTGTATGGCAAAGTCTCATCAGCCAGGAGCTCTCTTGACACATGCCAAAGTTACAGAGAAAAGACAGATGGGAAGAAGATGCAATGTAATCATTATAAGGAAAAGATCTGTGCAGATACTCACTGACTTATGACAACAGTTGGGGCTGGAAATTTATTCATATGGTCAAGGTTTATCTGGGGTAAATTGTTGGAAAACCTAAAACTGTTTGGCCTGTTAACGATTTGGCCAGCAGTGGTGGCAAAAGACCACAGGAACCTTCTTTAGCACCAGTAGCCCAAAGCACTTTTGGGTCACCTCTATTGCTGCTGGGACAAATCAAGTGACTTATTGCTTTGGTAAAGTAAACACATTGCTTTTCTACTTAGAACTGCCTTGATGAAAGGGGTCTGCGTGATTTTACACAAGCCTTATCTTTGGTGTCATATATGCATTAAGAAAGCAGTCTCTCCATATTTTGTGTTGTTATAATATTGCTGAGATAAATAAATTAGGAAGATCCTGATTTATGATCTTTAGTTTAGGAGGACTAGGTCAGTTTCATTATCCTGGAAACATTGACCGAATTAACACCATTCTGAAGTCAGTCTCAGTTCTCTGGAGCAGCAACAGTTTTGGGAAATTGCACATCAGCAGAACGGTGAACCAAATGACTCTGGGAAGCAGAGCATGAAGGCAATAGTCTTCTTGCTTGCTCCCCTGAAGTTAAGTTATTTCCTGCACTATTGTAAACACATAACCATCACAACTGCTAGTAATTGATATTTCTGCCCTCCATAACCTTCCCTAACCTCTCAATTCCTTTACAACACTTTTAATGCAGCATTGTTGCCTCTTAAGTGATATATAAAGAATATAAGAGAAAAAAAATTCTCTCAGAATAATTGAGAGAGTGAGAGAGAGAGAAGAGGACAGAGGTGAGACAAGGAAAGCAAGCAATGCTTGAATATTGGGGATAATATTGGGCTGCATAGAGTTGCTTTTGTGGTAAGATGGGCAGCATACAAGTTTGATTGATCAGCAAATAAATTGTTCCAGACAGTTGGGTGGAGACGAAACAATCTTAGTATTTAAAACTCTTAGTATTACAAAACAATACTATCTAAAATTTAAATGAATTATAGTCATGAAGAATGCATTGTGGATGATTAGCCCATCAGGGTCCGATGGATAGTCCAAGGTGCTGCACAAACCTAATTCTATGCGCTGCAACGAAATATATTTTATTTATTAGCAGCATCTGGGCATAGGCCAAATATGAGTGACCAGGATATCTATTAATTAGAAGTAATATGAATCTGGTTCCATAAAAGGAACAACAAAGAAGAACATCTTCAGTAGTATTGACTTCTTCAGAATCATAGGACCGAGCCTTTGAACCAATATTTAGCATCCAATACTGTAGAGGAAAGAGCATGGCACTGGACAAGAGTGAAAGACATAGAATAAGATGCTATAACATTTTCCATCTTAAAAACTTAAAATAGAACATTATTATTATTAAGATCATGTTCATTATATTATATATAGTTACTGAGATTAATCCACCTATTATCTACTAATTCTGATAAAAGTTAGCTCAAGAGAAACAGAACAATTCCTGTTACTTCTTTCCTTTGCATTTGGTTTTGTTTTAAATATATATACAGTAACTTCAAAACAGGCTGCTGTCTATGAATTAATTACTGTCTTTTAAATACATTTGAAATATTTCCTAATTTTTAGATATACTTACGTAGATTCAATTTTACGGATAGATTGCTTGATTACATTGCTTGTATTCAGTAAAGGCAGTGATGTTGATGATGTAATGACAAGAATCACATTTCAGTCAGTATAAAAATCAAGGAGTAGTGGTAAAGTAGGCTTAGAACAGAGTTAATTAAGAGATTCAGAGCAAATCAAAATAATCCTCCCTTCCTTTTAAGGGTCTTATAATTGTTACAGTGTAATTTTGATAAGGTTATTTCTCCAACAGCACTTTCTGATCTTGCTAGGTGGCCTTTCCTATTAGCTGCCTGTTCTCTTCCTTCCCCTTCCTCACTCCTGAATATTTTACATGGGATATTTATTTTCTGAAATTAACATATGCACACATATCCATATATTTATTGTATTTAGGGAGAGGAATTTTGGTCCAAGAGTTATTTTTTGACAACCGACATTGATCCTGGAACGACCACCTACAGCTAGAGAAAATACAGGATCTGGCTGCCAAACAGAATGGAATGAATTAATGATACATTACTTTTTTTTTGTTTTTACTTCTACTGTCTTTTATCACAGAGAATAAATACCAAGTGGTTATATCAAGAGCAAATGTCAGTGCCATAGAAAGCTAGTTAGTGTAAGGATTAAAGATACTTCTGAAAAAGTGTTTCAGGTAACAAAGACCTGTGATTTCCTTGATAGTGTGTGCCTTTTGGTGTGTAGAGACCCAAATCATAAATTAGAGGAATAAAAGACATACTCCTCATGTTTTGTCATGATCTTTACTCAAATTTCACTCATATGTTTCTAGAGTCTAGACCAGGGGTCCCCAACCTATGGTCCATGGCTCACTACCGGTCCATGGCCTACTGGCCACTGGGCTACGGGACAGGCTGGCCAGTGTGCGCACTCAACCCCACTTGCATTAGTGCCCATGGACCTGTTTGTGCCTGTGCACGGGGCAAGCAGCGATGGTGGCTAGTGCCTGCTCACATGCACAAACAGGGCTGCTGGTGCACATGGGTTGCCTGGCCTGTTTGGGCATACATGAGTCATTGGCAGCAGCGGTGGCTAGCGCCAGCATGCATGTGCAAATGGGGCTGCTAGTGCATGTGGGTTGCACAGCCCATTTGCACATGTGTGCAGGGCAAGCAGTGGTGGTGGCTAGCACCTGCATGAATGGGGCTGCTAGTGCCATGCAGGTGTGCAGGGACCCATTCACGTGTGGCCTCATTTGCATGTGCACATGTGCACATGCGCAAATTTCCAGCTGCTCTCTTTCCCTCCGGGCTGCCAACATGTAAAGATTGATGACCTCCGGTCTAGACTGTTTAATTTGATTCTTACGTAGCTTGCTGAAAAATGCAAGGGTAAATCTTCATAGATAAGCTAGATACTAACTAAAACTGACCAACACCAAAAGTTAAAACCCCAAACATCTTTGTGTTAAGCTGTTGGCTTCAAGACCAGGCAGCAACATTCCTCTTGGAGAGGAAGTAAAATTGCTCCTAGCACTATTACTGCACTATCATAGCAGACAGTCTGCACTAGTAGTGAGAAAAGTGGCCCCCTAGAAGCCAATCGCTAGGTCATCTCAGTCAATTCTTATCTTAGCTCTGTCATTAACCTTGATTATCTTACTTCTGGCATATTATCTCCCATTGTTCTATTACAGTAGGCTTTCTGTTGCCTGAAGATAAATCTAGCAGTTATCTCTCCCTTGCTACAGCAAGGAAGAAATGCTTTCAGGCTGAGGTCTGAACTTAGTTTTAAATAGGTGAGATACTGTGCACAAATGGAATTTCAGATATAAACATGTGGGAGATATTAATGATTTCAATTTAATTAGAATTATGAAGGTTATTACCTATTTTATCCATTCTCCTATAATACAGTAAGCATTTTTTTTCAGAAAATGTAAGCAAGGTAATGCTCCTTTTGTGATTTATTTTATTTGAGTCTCTAATTGGATAACCAATCAATTGCATTTATCTGAAAACAGCAATAATTTGATGCAGTGTGTTAGCTACTTATGGTAGCATCTTTACAACACATGTGATTAGCTCACACCAGTAGTGCCTTGTATCCCCAGGGCTTTTTTTGTCATAGAACTCCCAGAACGGAGTTCTGGCACCTTTTTTGGATGGAACCTTGTAGGGTAGCTAAGGCGGGTTGTATGATGTGTGTGAATTCCGGCACCTTTTTTTTTTTTTTTTTTACAAAAAAGCACTGTGTACCCCAATGACTATTCAGTGCCTAACCTGTAACTTACTCAAATAAATTGCAGCAATAAGAAACAGGGGTGAACAGTGCAAAGTATAATAAGCTAGAAGTCACATAAATACTGTAAAGGGTTCAATCTTATTACACTAATCTGAGACCAATATAATAATCTTCATATAAACTATGAACTTCAGAGTAAGCAGGATAAGATTGTGTGGTAAGGAATTTTATATGTTACAGTAAATTTAGCTTGCATTTTGAAACTTTACATGCAGCTATGCTTATGGAAACTTTCCATAAGCATAGCTGAATTCTTGATATTGTCCTCACAAATCTGAGTATATTTAAAGCAAGTGAATGGATAAAAAATGGGTTGCTTTATTTTCAGACTTGCATTTATATTTGTACCTAAATAAATTTCCCAAGTTGCAGTGGTGATTATGATTATTATTCACTCATAAAGTCTGGCTTGGTTCACTCTGGTCTGGTATTCCTACCATGATAAGGAAGATAAAGAGGAGAAAAAGAGAAGTCTATAAATAAATTAGAATAAATAATTGTTAACAAATATCAATTAGAAGTACTAGATGAA
>NW_015387330.1:213238-216617 GCF_001527695.2 Protobothrops mucrosquamatus
GAGTTCCATTTTCCCTCCAAAGCATTTAGAAGCTGATCAGCAATCATCCGTACCTTTGCTGATCTTGAAATGCAAAGAATACTGTGATAAAATGAGAACTCTACACAGCTTCAAAGGCATACTTTGATTCATGAAGCCTATTTGTGAATCAAAGTGAGGACCTGCTTCAAAGCAGCAGATTGAACCAGGAGACTACAAATAACTTCATAGTTATTTTTTAAGCACTTCACAGTCCTTCCCGCTTCTGAGGTTGGTAACATACAATGGTACAACTTCTCTATATAAAAAATTCTGAGAGGAAGGAGGGGTGATGGCCAGCTAATATATTTTTTCACCTTATTAAATTATATCAGAGATGTTTTGCATTGTCAAGATTTGGACTTCATTTATTTTCTTATTTTCTTCATTTATTTTCTCAAGTTTCAATCTCTTTATATGTTTTTTAGCTTTAACATTAAAAATGGAATGTTACAATTTTGTACTGTTGCTGCCAAACAACCTCAAAACTGATAGTGAATTAATGGGTGCCTGGCTAACAGATACTGGTTTATTGATTGAAAAATAAGGTATATCTTTACTGTTATTATTGAAGAATTAAGGGAAATATTTTCCTCCTTAAAATTCTTGAAAACCATCCTTGCCTTAATATTTCCCTGGAGATTACAAAATGGATGTTAGAAGAAGACAAAATACAGTCTATAGGGCACAGGCTGCCTTCCTCTGCTCAAAAGTATTTTAAAATGATTATGTTAAATGTATGCTTACATTCAGGGGCAACCATCACATACACACTGCAAAGAAAAGATCCTATCTACAACCAAAAGAAATGAATTATATGCTTTCACATGCTGTTTGAGAGAGTCCAAAAATCATCCATAGGACCACTGATAGATGGAATAGATCACTGACCTTTGGATGTATAGAACTTACTGACTGACTTATTTATTTGGTACTCTGTACTTTTTATGCACCCTAGTGTAGGTTTCAATATAAGCTGTTTGTTAGTATTGACCATCCACATTTTTTCCCCATAAGATATCCTAGAAAGCCTCAGTTGGTTGACTTTGCCTGACTAATCAGTTTATAAAGCATGATGGCAATTAAAAATAGAAAGTGTTTTTGGAGAAACCTTCAGAATTTTTTTCCCAAATGGCTTTTTAATATTTATTTAATTATCTATTGCATTTCAACCTCTAGACTGCTGCCATATTTCAGAATTCCTTATCATCCCTGCCAGCTGTCGAAGCTGCCAAAGCAGTGGTGGGATTCAGCCAGTTCGCACCAGTTCGGCAGAACCGTTAGCCAATTTTTTGTTGCCTAGGCCCAGAACGGACTTCCGGAAGCGGTATCCACACAGACAACCGGTTGTTCACATATCTGAATCCCACCACTGTGCCAAAGTGCTTCTTTTTTGAACTGATTGTCATAACTAATATGCACTGTATATAATCAAGTAATGAGAACAGGAGTACAACATTAACTTGACAAATGATTTGTAAACTCTTTATTTGTCTTGACTGTATCTTTTATTTTTAACAGAAGCATGACTATAAACTTGCCTGTTACTTATCTGCTGATCGGAAGAGTTAGCCCATTACCACACCAGGGAGACATTGTTCTGCCTTTAATATTCTTGAAAGATTTCAGAGACAGCAGCTAGGAAACAACATTGTGATCAAGGACACTTTCTCATGAGATAAGGAAACCAAGTCTTTTTTTTTTTACTGGACTTTTATGAAACTATATTTTTATTTTTAAATCTCAACTCTGAATAACAACAAATGGAGATACATTCCCTTTGTTTATCCAGCCAGGAATGATCTGTGAGTTGAACAGAAAATACCATATTTCAGCATATGATCATGAACAAATATGCAGGTTAGCTATAGAGGTGAAGATTTATTCTTCTGTGATTTTTATTTCTGTTAGAGAAAAGTTGCAAAATCTGTTACTGCTCAGAAGAGTGGGAAAACCTTCAAAATCACAAAAGGCTTTTGCATGATAAAATACTTCAAATTCATCTTTTGCTTTAGTTATTTAACATCTTTGATTAATTACTTAATTATTCAGTACATGTCAATTTCAGCAGACATAAGCTTGTTCTGCCATATTTCAGCATTGTTGTGTGATGTATATCACACACATACTACGCTACCTATTCAGGATTTGAATGCTTTGTGGGTATGTCCTTTCAATTCTGTGCCACTAACTTCTTGCTTTGTTTGTTTATTTTTTACTTCCTAGCCTTGCCTATAGTTACATATGTCCTTTATTATAAACAGCCCTTTATTTCAGAAAGCTTTCTTTTAGATTTATTTATTTTTCAAAAACTTAATTTTGTTCTTTATTTTGATCATTTAAGTTTTACCATATAAATTGTACCACTTAATACGATTATAATGTTTCATGTGAAAAATATGGAAATTTAAATTGCCCTTTTAAAATTTACATGTATTTTTATTGTAGATACTATCATTATAATATACATTTTGTGAGTTTTCTTAGTTGTACTCTTGAATTTTCCTTTATAAAGCAAAGTTACAAACACAAACAATTAATTTTTTTATTCTTATGAATCTGTTTCAGATTTTCCTCTTTTCAGATTTCTCATGCCTTTTTTCCAAGAAAATATGGTTACCATACGTATTGCTCAATATACCTGGAAGTCTTCCATATCGTATTAATCAGACTTAATCTGCTTTATGACAACCAGTTTGACATAGTGGGTAAGACATCAGGCTAGGTATCAAGAAACTGACTTCTAATCCTGCCTTAGGCACAAAGCCAGCTGGGTGACTTTGGGCCAGTTATTATGAACATGAATATATCCTGGGCACCACATTAGGTAATTAAGATGGTGTTAGGCATAAATCAAGTCTGGAAAATGAAACTGAAGAATGTTAACTGCTTGAAAGGTATGAATCATGAGGAATTAGATATAAAATTCCACTGGTGAGAGATAAAGTTTCAACACTATATCATATAGATGAGAAGATACAACTTAATAAGAGGGTTGTACTCATAGTATGGTATTTAAGCAGTTACATATTTGTAAAATATATGTCTCATGGTAAAATACCTAGACCTGTTCCTAAAACTTCAAGAGTTTATGATTATGATGATCATAGCCACTATTTGTCAAATTTCCTCTTATTTTTTCAGTGTTCCTACCTAACTGTATATTTAAAATTACAGTAAAAATATTCTGCTAGTAAAAATAGCAGAAAAAATATAAAAAATTAGGAAAATAAGAATTATACTTTATGTATTCATTTTGCATTTGGTATTTGAAAGTATATGCCAATGGTATAGATTAAATCCATTTATTCATTTTCACATTCATTCATTCATTCATTCATTCATTCATTCATTCATTCAT
>NW_015387331.1:0-5386 GCF_001527695.2 Protobothrops mucrosquamatus
CAGAACAAGACAAGTTAGAGTTACTACAATTATTTATATATGTATTGAACTTACACACCTCCTGTCTCAGTACTTCAAATGACTCTGGGTGGCTTATAATAACATAACTGGCTGACTGACTGGTTGATTGATAGGGTTAGGGTTAGGGTTAAAATCAGTGTCAACTCCTAGTGATCACATAATTAGATTTTCTCCATAATAATCTGACCCTAACCTGATCTTTCAGGTCTTCCAAAACCAGATCTTCTACCCATCATTGCTGTAACTGAGTGTGTCCACCTTGCTGTCAATTGTCCATTTCTCTTTCCAACCCAGTTTCCACCAAAAAATACAATGGAATCCTAGGCTGCATTAATAGATGGATAGAATCAACAACTGCTTTATAAGGCCTTGATAAGACCACACTTGGAATATTGTGTCCAGTTTGGTCACACCATAAAAAAGATGTTGAGACTCTGGAAAGAGTGCAGAAAACAGCAACAAAGGTTATTAGAGGGCTGGAGGCTAAAACATATGAAGAACAGTTGCAGGAATTGGGAATGTCTGGTCTAGTGAAAAGAAGGACTAGGCGGTGACATGATAGCAGGGTTCCAATAATTGAGGGGCTGCCACAAAGAAGAGGGGCTCAACCTATTTTTTAAAGCACCAGAAGGCAAGACAAGAAGCAATGGTTGGAAACTAATCAAAGAGAGAACTAAGGAGAAATTTCTTGACAGTGAGAACATTTCACTAGTGGAATGGCTTCAGAAGTTGTGGGTGCTCCATCACTGGAAGCTTTTAAGAAGAGACTGGATGGCTATTTGTCTGAAATGGTGTAGCATCTCCTGATTGAGCAGGGATTAGAAGACCTCCAAGGTCCCTTCTGTTATGTCCTGGGCCAGCAGGCACAGGCTGCAGCGATTGGCCCGGGCAGACCATGTGGATGCCCGGGACAAGAAAGGCTGCTCCCAGCCTTGCAATGATTGGCCAGCAAGGCATTGTGCAGGGGGGCTATAAAAGGGGGGCGCACCATTTTAAAACCTGTTCTGTTGGTGTTGCAATAAAGGAGAGCTAATGGAACTCGTTGCTTCGTCTCAATGCCTCTTTTCCTGAAACAGAACACCTTCCACCTCTGATAATGTTCTATGTTCTAGATAGCTAGGTCTTCACATTATGTGTCCAAAGTAGGATAAAATTAATATAAGTTCCCTGTATTTTATACTTGGCCCTTCATCATATTAAAGTAGTCAAAATCACCATTTTGAAGCAACTTTTGGATAGTTCCTAGGGCCGCTTTCAGTCATGATCCCCTGTTCGGTGCACTGCAAAATCAAACTATAGCAGCAGCAAACCTTTGCATTGGTGGCTACCACAGAGCCAAACTACATATTACACTTAATGCATCATTTGCAATCATCTCTGAAAGGGAACCTTCTGCTTCCTTCCTTTATGTAGCAAGAATCAACATGTGAGACTTGGTTTGCTAATCTAGGTCAAACTGAAGATTGTCCCTACCTACATCAGGGCAGGGCAGTCTCCTGCAGTTGATGTCCTCCAGGATTAGCGGACAAGCATGCTTATTTGAGTGGGGAAAGGCTTCTGTTAGCTATCTCCACCTTTGAGCACAGGTTTGTCAATCATGAGTTGCCAGCATCTTGGCAAAAGCAGCTATCTTGAAAGTTTACAACGATTATGAAGCTGCAGATGCAACGTTCATCACTATTGATCATCCTGACAGGTCTGCTGGGAGTTATAGCTCAACAACACCTGGCAAGCCATTTTTGATTGACAGGCCTATCTCATTCTTTGCATGTTTCTCGACCCCACCATTCTAGAGAGTGGTTTGCTGGCATTTTTTAAAGATCAGCTCCTCTTCTGTTTAAAAACTGGTAAAGTGACTGACGAGAAGACTTGGAGCACCAAGGTAAGAAACTAAGAACATGTTCCTAGGCTCCTGACAAGATTAAATCCTGTAAGGGCATCACATTGTGCAATTATTTTTTATCTCACCTGTCACCTTCCCTCTGACTGTCATGTCATTCATGTCACCCTTCTGACTTATACATGCAAGGCAAAGAAACCAAGTGTACAATGAAAAAGCCTATTCGAGATACACCTGCAAAGCTAACACCACCTGTTCTACTCCACTTATGTTGCTTCGTTCCTGCTGGATTGCTTCAGAAAAGCAAAATTAGTCAAGCAGGTGTGCACGTACACATTCACAAAATCCTTGCAGTGTGATTATAGGTCTGAGATTGTCCTCGCCTTATGTGGCCTCAGGGGCAAACCGCTTTAGCGTGAGTAGCCATATTTTGAGATGAAAACTCCTGTGGAGAGAAATTAGTCTCTTTTTTATGAAGGGTGATGAGTGAGAGAATAATTGCAAGCTGACACTAGGGAGGGGAACACGACTGTAAAATAGCTGATCTGAACATGATCAAAGAAGAGAGATTCACAAAGCTTTTCTTTAATGAGTCTGAAGGCCAAGAATTACGGGTTGAAGCACAGCAGTGTTCCTTGGCAACCATGCTGGCTGGGGAATCCTGGGAGTTGAAGTCCACACATCTTCAGCTGCTTTACACTCTTAGTAAGGATGCTGTCAGAGTCGCTAACGTGAAGATGTGTGGATTCTAACGTGAAGATGCGTGGACTTCAACTTCCGGAATTACCCAGCCAGCATAGTTGGCTGGGCAATTCTGGGTGTTGAAGTCCACACATCTTCAAGTTACTAAGAGTGAGAAACACTTAAGTGCAGAATCTTGAGATCCAAAATAGGAATGCTATCTAGAGATATTCCTCTTTCTCTTACAACTTGGATTCAACCCAATATATCCAACTACTAGAAAGAGTTGATTTGAAAAATCACTTCAAAAAGGTAATTCAGCTCACTCTCATATGGACCCATTCAAAGCTTGAATTTAATATTTATTTATTTATTTATTTATTTATTAAATTTCTACCCCGCCCTTCTCCCAGCGGACTCAGGGCGGCTTACAGCCATTTAAAACAGGTACATAATACAAAAATACTGAATTTAAAATGTAATTAAAATAGAATATTAATTTTTGGCCTTTTCTTATTAAAATTATTTTAAAACCAAATTAAGATAACCCTTAGGCCAGTCCTGCTAGAATAACAGAGTTGGAAGGGACCTTCTAGTCCAACCCCCCTGCTGAAGCAGGAGATCCCATTCCAGACAAATGTCTGTCCAATCTCTTCTTTAAAATGTCCAGTGATGAAGCACCCACAACCTCTGGAGGCAAGCCATTCCACTGATTAATTGTTCTTTCAGAACATTTCTCTTTATTTCTAGGTTGGTTCTCTCCTTGATTATCATCCATCCATTGCTTCTTGTTCTACCTTCAAGTGCTTTGAAGAATAAGTTGCCCCCCTTTTCTTTGTGGCAGCCCCTTAGATATTGGAACACTGCTATCATGTCACCCCTAGTCCTTCTTTTCATTAAACTAGACATACCCAATTCCTGCAACCGTTCTTCCTATGTCTCAGCCTTCAGTCCCCTAATCATCTTTGTCACTCTTCTCTGCATTCTTTCTAGACTCTCAACATCTTTTTACATTGTGGTGACCAAAACAGAATGCAGTATTCCAAGTGCATATAATACCAAAGCATTATAAAGTGGTATTAACACTTCACATGATCTTGATTCTATTGCTCTGTTAATGCAGCCTAGGACTGCCTTGGCTTTTTTGGCCGCTGCAGCACACGGCTGGCTCATATTTGAATTTGAATCTGTTCAAAGCTTCAATCATTCTTTGAAAGCTTTCTGTCATTAAAAAAGCCTCTATAGTCTCTTGACATTTGCACTCAGAGTATATCAGAAACAATTGCTGTTCTGTAACAGCTGTCATTTTGCAGGGTTAAATTATCGATATGTCATGTGAAAAGTACAGACTATGACTATAATTAATAACTGACATGCTCGGAGATTTAGCATGGGGGTGACATTTGACAGAGAGGCCATGTCTCCCTGTCACATTAAGCCAGATTATCCCATAAATTATCATGATCATTGTTTGTCTTTTATCTGTGGAAGGAGCTGGATGCATTCATCCTTTTATAAATTGCTTGGCATGATTTAGGAACCAGGTTATCTGTTTTTTTCCTCTCCCAAACTAACTAGGGATTCAAAGCCAAGAACTACCTAAGATTTCAAACTCCAGCTTGTTAGGAAAGTAACCGATCATACTAAGTGTTGGTGTTGTAGCAGTAGCACACTTTACTACAAGCATTGACCCAAATCCCAAAGGAAGAAAATCCTGAGACAGCCCATAAAACCATATTCAACTTAATCATTATTAACTGGGTGTGGTTAAACTATCACATACTTCACTAATAACAATATGAAACTAAGGCACATTCAGAAAAACAGAATTACAGTCAACCACTGTAAATGAAATAGATCCACTAGGATGCTGGAAATCTGATTTAATTAATTACATGTATATAATAAGGATGAGAGCTTTTGCCCTCTGGAACACTCCTCCTTAAGAGGTGAGGATGACCTGCTTTGTGTCTGGAGCTGGGGCCGCAATTGTGTGAAGGACCCCATTTCCTGGTTGTATTTCCATTTATGAGAACATTTTCTCTCAACTGCCTTGTATGTTTAATGTTGTACTATGTCGTAACTGTTTTTAATTGTTTTGTGGTTGTTTTACAGCCCAGAGTCACTTGTTTGAGATGGGTGGCTGTAGAAACTGAACAAACAAACCAAAGGTGGATTCCTGTCTCAGGAAGTGCTTCAACTACAAGGGTCAACATGTCTATTCCAAAGGGATGCCTCTTCCTTTCCCCTCAAAAACTAACCGAGGCATTGAGGCGGAGAGTTGAAGTGATCCAGCTGAGGTCAGGGATCAGCTAGATCCCAAATGATCAGACAGGCCTGCTGGGACACACCTCTCCATCCAGTCCAAAACCATGGTGTCGATTGTTTGAGTAGTACTCTTGGAAAATGAGAAGCCTTGGAATGGAATACCTATCCTTTGCTTAATACAAACTAGTGTGATGGAATGTGCACCTGGAGAAGCAGTGGTGATGAGTCTTGGCTCCACAGAGATATGCTAGTGAGGTGTAGGAGATGACCAGACTGTCCAAGAGAGGAAGGGGTCAAGAGCCTCATCAGTCTCAAGTCCCTTCATCCTATAGGAGATCTAAATCCAGCCCACCTTGAATTCCATTGATTCTTATCTGCCATCTATTTGTTTTGACTGCTAGTAGTTCATCCCCATTTCTTAGCTAAAGGAGCTAGCATTGTCTGAAGATGCTTCTGTGGTCACGCAGCTGGCATGACTATATGCTGAGGCACACGGAACACTCTTACCTTCCCACCAAAGTGGTACCTATTTATCTACATAATAATGATAATGATAATGATAATGATAATGATAAT
>NW_015387331.1:5482-55589 GCF_001527695.2 Protobothrops mucrosquamatus
CCAACCCCCTGCTCAGGCAGGAACCCTACACCATTTCAGACAAATGGCTGTCCAGTCTCTTCTTAAAAACTTCCAGTGTTGGAGCATTCACCGCTTCTGGAGGCAGGTTGTTCCACTGGTTAATTGTTCTAACTGTCAGGAAGTTTCTCCTTAGTTCTAAGTTGCTTCTCTCCTTGATCAGTTTCCATCCATTGCTTCTCATCCTGCCTTCAGGCACCTTGGAGAATAGCTTGACTCCCTCTTCTTTGTGGCAGCCCCTGAGATATTGGAACACTGCTATCATGTCCCCCCTCGTCCTTCTCTTCGTTAAGCTAGACATACCCAATTCCAGCAACCGTTCCTTATATGTTTTAGCCTCCAGTCTCCTAATCATCTTTGTTGCTCTTCTCTGTACTCTTTCTAGAGTCTCAGCATCTTTTTTACATTGTGGTGACCAAAACTGGATGCAGTATTCCAAGTGTGGCCTTATTAAGGCCTTGTAAAGTGATATTAATACTTCACGTGATCTTGATTCTATCCCTCTGTTAATGCAGCCCAGCACTGTGTTGGCTTTTTTGGCAGCTGCAGCACACTGCTGGCTCCTATTTAAGTGATTGTCCACTAGGACTCCGAGGTCCCTCTCACAGTTACTACTATTGAGCAAGGTACCCCCTATACTATACCTGTATATTTGTTTTTTCTTGCCTAAATGTAAAACCTGACTTTTTTCACCATTGAATTTCATTTTGTTAGATAGCGCCCAGTGTTCAAGTCTGGTGAGGACAGGAGCTCACTCCATTACATAGTGCTTGGGTCTCAAACTGACAACTTTTTGATCAACCAATTCCAGTATCTTAACTGCTAGGCCACTATGCCCCCTGCTAGCTTAGAAAGTTATAGCTTTAGTTCGGTAAGATTCTGTCCATTAAATGTAAGCAAATAAAGGGTTGGACTTGATTGGATTTCACTGTGTGGCCTCTGGGCTGGGCCTGGCAGCTAGCAAATGTGGTAATTGAAAGCCAAAGTGTTTCAATTGTGCCCACAAGGCTCATTCCAACACGAGGAGGGAGATTTATCTTCTCTGCAGACCGCTATAAATTTTATTCTACATTGATTGAGCCATTATTGGATAGAACCTCTTAGATTACATGGTGGAATTTCTTAGCTGGTGTCAGCAATTAAGGCCTTCCACTCCCTTGGTTCCCAGAAGGTTTTCTTTTCAATCTGATCATCAAGCTGATATATTGCAGAGGGAAAGCAATCAAGCAAGAGCTAAGCTGCGGCGCGAACGGTTGCATCCTCTTGACCTTCCAAGGAGTTGAGGAAGTTCATTCAGAGGAACAAGTTCACCCGCAAGAAATAAAACCAAATGTTTGGGGATTTGGGCGGATTGTTAGGTGGATTTTAGAGGCGGGATGGCTCAGTGGCTCAATGACGCTGGAGATGGTCTCAGCTCCGGTGGTTCGAGCCCTTGCACTGTTGGGCAGGATGAGTTCCTGTCGCTGGCCTCAGCTTCTGTCTGTCTAACGCAGGGGTAGGCAACCTTGGCTCTTTTATGACTCGTGGACTTCAACTTCCAGAATTCCTGAGCCAGCATGGCTGGCTCAGGAATTCTGGGAGTTGAAGTCCACGAGTCATAAAAGAGCCAAGGTTGCCTACCCCTGGTCTAACGCTTCAAAAGCATGTTCAATGCAAGCAAATAGATAAGTACCAGTTGGTGCTTTGTGCAGGCTGTCAGATTCCTGCCAGCTCTGAACCTTCCTGGTTGCAGCGCCCCCTGCAGGAAAAACCCCTCGTCTTTCTCTCTGGTATGAAGCCAGCTCGCCCTCCTGTGGCACACCTTGGAAACACGCAAGCATGTTCTACAACAGGGCTGGTACCTTGTGCGAGCCAAACTACTATTAATAATAATAATAATAATAATAATAATAATAATAATAATAATAATAATAATAATAATAATAATAATAATAATAATAATAATAATGATAATAATGATAATAATGATAATAATAATGATAATAATGATAATAATAATAATAGTAAAGTTGGAAGGGACCTTGAAGGTCATCTAGTCCAACCCCCTGCTCAGGCAGGAGACCCTATACCATTTCGGACAAATGGCTGTCCAGTCTCTTCTTAAAAACTTCCAGTGTTGGAGCATTCACCGCTTCTGGAGGCAGGTTGTTCCACTGGCTAATTGTTCTAACTGTCAGGAAGTTTCTCCTTAGTTCTAGGTTGCTTCTCTCCTTGATTAGTTTCCATCCGTTGCTTCTTGTCCTGCCTTCAGGTGCTTTGGAGAATAGCTTGACTCCCTCTTCTTTGGGGCAGCCCCTGAGATATTGGAACACTGCTATCATGTCCCCCCTCGTCCTTCTCTTCATTAAACTAGACATACCCAATTCCAGCAGTATTCTGCAATAGCATTGTGGTCTCCTGGCTATTGTTATAATGAAGAAGGAGGAAGGAGGAAGGAGCTGTAAAAAAACACTGCCAACAGTGGATTAGATCGTGGCCAGGTCTGGTAGGACATCATATTAGCACCCTTAGAAAGACTCCAGCCAGCCATAGCTGCTTAAAACATTCAAACTAACAATCTAGCTAACAACCCAAAACAAAGATTGATGCAACTGACCTCAAATCAGGCAAGAACAAACATTCTCAATTAATTTGAATCTTTCTTTGATGTAATTACACAGCCAGAGATTCCTTTCACACTTCTTACCAGGAAGGCAAGGGGCGGGGGAGGTGGGGGGAAGAGTGAAAGAATAGAAATGAGGAATGCTGCAAAGAGCAGCGACTAAATGAGGGCAGTGCGGTTGTTAACCCTCCCCAGTTCCTCTTGCACATTAGCTACGCGGGCTTGTGTAGCACATCATTTTCTTAATCATGTAGTACTATTGAAACGCTTTTTGAAAATTATAAGCGTTAACCAGCATGAAAAAAAAAATCATACAATAGAGTTCCTGTCAATGATAATTTCACAGCCATTGCAAGACAAAACAGCCTGCTTTTTTTTTCTTTCTTTCTTTCTTTCTTTCTTTCTTTCTTTCTTTCTTTCTTTCTTTCTCTCTCTCTCTCTCTCTTTCTTTCTTTTTCTTTTTTTCTTTCTTTTCCTTCCTTCCTTCTTTCCTTCCTTCTTGTATTTCTGTATTTCTTTCTGTATTTCTCCTTCTAACTTTTTCTTCCTTTAATCTCGCGTGACTTCATTGGGACATGTATATGTATATTTATTTAATTACTTTTATTAGGGTTGTCTACCACCAACTATCTGGTGAATCTTCCCATCCTCCTTGCCTTTGTTTCTTTTCAAAGATGTCATCTAGATCAGCAGCCCCCCCCCCTCAACCCTTTGGGCACCAGAGACTGGATTCCATGTTTTTTCCACGGACTGGAAGGTGCCCGATTTTGTGTGCTGCCTGCATCCCACGGATGGGGCTTTGTTTGCGCGGCCCGGTTTCTGGCTTGCCGTGGCACGGTGCTGGGGTCCATGGACCAGGGAACCCTGTTCTAGATGGTTCATTAACCTTGTTTAAGCCAAATGGTTTCACTTTGCTGTGACATTTTGGGAGGGGTTGTTTTTTTAGTTAAGTAATAGCGGAAAGTCATCCCAAAGATGCTTTTTCATGAGGCAACTGGACTTTCTCGTTTTTCTCTGAAGATGTTTCACTTCTCATCCAAGAAGCTTCTTCCAGTTGCCTCGTGAAAAAGCATCTTTGGGATAACTATGAGCTGGGTGACTGAGAATCTCCATAGACTAAGAGCAGAAAGGAAAGATGATTTTAGCAGGAAAGAGGTAAATCCTGGTTGACCTTTGCCCCCGGTATCTCTTTTGCCTGAGAAAGTAGATTGAATATTACATTCCAGTCATTTAGCTGTATTTTGAGTTGTTGGGTTTTTTTAAAAAAAGATTATCAAACCCAGGAACCTCTTTCAAACTCTCATCTGGACACAATCCTGGATCAGAATCTCAGGTATTCTAGTTTCCCCTCCCCCCCAACTTGTTATTTAAAACTCCCAGCGGAGGCAAAACATTTCCGATGCGAGATCACATTTTTGTTATGCACCTGAGAAGAACTAGTCTTGCGTGTTTTAATGAGCTCCTGTTCATACACCCAAAGGTCACGAAAAGCAGAGAATGGCTTCCAGCTGAAAATTAATTGAGCAATGCAGGAGAGGCAACTTGCCAGACAAAACGCTGCAAACAACTGCTCTCCCTCCCTTGCACCGACAGCGCAAGGAGCCTGGTGATACAGATGAAGGGCAGAAATGCAGAAAGGAGTAGAAGGGGCTCGCAGAATGCAGCCGGAGGAGGGAATAAAGGGGGGGGGAAATCAGGCTTATTACTCATTTCTTCTCTGAGGAGGGAGAGGGTGGTATGGCTCAAGATCCGAATTCCTTTCTTCATGTTCATCCAACATGCTCTACTATTTACTTATCCTACTGCTAAATTCTGATGAAGCAGTGGTTGGTAATGACTGGTGTGGCTTTCGGCCATTTTGGAGAGGGTGAACAGAACAGAACAGAACAGAATAGAATAGGAAATTAGAATAGAATAGAGTAGAGTAGAGTAGAGCAGAGCAGAGCAGAGCAGAGTAGAGTAGAGTAGAGTAGAGTAGAGTAGAGTAGAGTAGAGTAGAGTAGAGTAGAGTAGAGTAGGAAATTAGAATAGAGTAGAGTAGAGTAGAGTAGGAGTAGAGTAGGAAATAAGAATAGAATAGAATAGAATAGAATAGAATAGAATAGAATAGAATAGAATAGAATAGAATAGAATAGAATAGAATAGTTGGAAGGGACCTTGGAGGTCTTCTAGTCCAGCCCCCTGCTCAAGCAGGAGAAGCTACACCATCTCAGACAGGTAACTGTCCAGTCTCTTCTTAAAAATCTCCAGTGATGGAGTGCCCACGATTTCTGGTGGCAAGCTGTTCCACTGGTTGATTGTCCTCACTGTCAAGAAGTTTCTCCTTAATTCCAGGTTGCTTCTCTCTTTGATCAGTTTCCAACCATTGTTTCTTGTCCTGCCCTCTGGTGCTTTGGAGAATAATTTGACCCCCTCTTCTTGGGGGCAGCCCCTCAAATACTGGAATACTGCTATTTCTTCTTTTCTTTAGGCTGCAAAATATTTATTCTGCCAAATAAACTTCTCATTAATGTTTAAAGAAAAGAGGAAAAGACTAAATGCAGGTAGTCCTTGACATGTGACCACAACTGAGCCCCCAAATTCCTGTTGCATCAGCTGGCGCCAGCTCTCTTTTCTTATGTTCTAATTCTCAGTTACTTAATATCATCTTTTAGCTGCCGGTTTGAGACTTTGAGTTTTGTTAGCTAACATTACAAGGGAGGGAGGGAGGGAGAAAAGAAGGAAAGAAGGAAAGAAGGAGGCTGAAGTAATTTATATATGATATAAATTTTTAAATAAATAAGCATAGTAGAAGAAAAGCACACATATAATAACTATGTGTATGCACACACAGACAGAAATAATCTTTCTTTCCTTCTTTCTTTTCTTTCTTTCTTTCTTTCTTTCTTTCTTTCTTTCTTTCCTTCTTTCCTTTCTTTCTTTCTTTTTCTTTCTTTCTTTCTTTTTTCTTTTTTTCTTTTGCTATCTTTCTCTATTCATTGGCCATAGAGCTATTATTTCACAATAATGAATGAAGAAAGAATTATATTCATGGCAACTCCAGCAACTGGTGAATTGCCCGTTCCTTGTCTCTACAAATGCAATAGGGATAAATATCATATGCCTCTGCCTGCCCACCAGCTATATTTACAACTGCGGCTTTGATTAACATCTCAATTTGGAACAGTGGCATTTTAATTTAAATTAAATAATTTAGATACCTAAATTATTAGAAATGATTGCCAAATCACAAAAAACTAAGAAACTACAGTAGATCTTTAGAAAAACCTGACCATAAATCAATTCAACTTGCAAATATTAAAAAGTAAATGGGATAAAGAATTGGAGATTCTCATTCTGTTTTAATTGTAGGGGACTATCTTAATACTGCTATCCCTCAGTAAGACATTGTTTGTTCAGCAGAAAATATTTTGGATTTATGGTTGGGTCATCTTTTTACATAATCTTGGTTTACTACAGGTCCCGGGGGAGGGGGGAGGGAGGGAGGGAGGGAGGAAGGAAGGAAGTCCATTTTTTGTTTCTCAATGGAAGACAATCAACATGTTCTCGGTGACAATAGCAATATTTCAATTTTGAAGCACTATTACAAAGAAGAGGGGGTCAACCTATTTTCCAAAGCACTGAGAACAAGAAACAATGGATGGAAACTAATCAAGGAGAGAAACAACCTGGAACTAAGGAGAAACTTTCTGACAGAAAAATTAATCAGTGGAACAACCTGCCTCCAGAAGCGGTGAATGCTCCAACACTGGAGGTTTTCAAGAAGAGACTGGACAGCCAATTGTCTGAAATGGTATAGGGTCTCCTGCTTGACAAGGGTTGGACTAGAAGACCTCCAAGGTCCCTTCCAGCTGTATTCTGAATAATGTCTGATATTTTATTTAACAAGTCTTTAAAAGCTTTATTGATGCTTTCAGATGTGCCTGATAAATCTTATTTTATTTAAAGCAAAGGCCTTATCCCATTGCAGCATCAGATCTTGTCTTAAACTGGATGGTGTTTGAATCTTCTTTGGAATGAGAAGATGACTTAAAGGCCAAAGTGTTCACCTCCAGCCCATCTTCCTCTTCTCCACTGCTGGCTCTTGGTTTTCAGCTCTTTCATGTACATTTTGATCCTTTTGGTTTGTTGTAAAGCATCTTCTCTGAACATTTTGTACTTCTAAATTGCTTCAGGAGGGAATTCGGTGGAGATAAACAGTTGATCCTATCTTAAAGTAGCAGATTGAGGGACATGCGAGATATTCAACACACTGAAAGTAC
Source organism: Protobothrops mucrosquamatus (assembly GCF_001527695.2). Taxonomy (NCBI): domain Eukaryota; kingdom Metazoa; phylum Chordata; class Lepidosauria; order Squamata; family Viperidae; genus Protobothrops; species Protobothrops mucrosquamatus. The sequence continues at coordinate 12,365 of NW_015387331.1, forward strand.
ACCACATCTATCGGCCTTGTCTGTTTTGTTTGTGTATAAATGTATATGGTAATTTGAAAGGAAAGATGGGGACTATTGACTGAGATTCGTCACTGGAATTCCGTCATTTGTCAGTTGAGGAGTGGCAGTTGGAATGTCCAGTGACAGTTGAAAACGGACGTTTTGGAGGAGAAGGGAAGAGATGCTGGTCATTCAGCACTGGAGACGGTGAGAGACAGCTGCTATAGTATCTGTCCGAAGTCACCAACTGAGGAGATTTCGGTTTTTACTTCAAATGTAATTCCACTGCTTTTGCGTAAGCTCCTTTTTACAATGACACCTGCTCATTCAGGCCACACTGCACTTAAAGTTGTTGAAGTTCAAAAAACTCTGGTACAATATAGAAGAATCATTTGTGAAAAACTATTACAGATATTCTAATTATCCAAGAAGAAATTCTTCCTACTATGTTGTACCCTTGTTTGTGTGCCGTTAGGGATTACGCGCACATGCATTGTATAAACAAAAGCTAAACTATTCCATCTTGGTTTTGTTTCAGCAAACTCATAACCACCAACATGGCTGATAATCTAAGCCTTTTGCCAATGAGAAGGGATGAAGATAATCTGGCTTCAAAGTAAGTGGCTCAGATTTCTGGCTTCCAGTGATGTGAGCTTTTACCTGGATTCTAAGTTGGTCTTAAGTTTAATATTTAAATAATATATACTGTTCAGTTTGTGGTGGGTAGAAAGAAAGAAAATTAAATTATATTAATGGGTTATGGATTTCTTAACTTTTGACAGAGGTCTATGCAGATTCTCAGTCATCCAGATCATGGTTGCCCCAAAGATGCTTTCTTGGTTTATCCTTGAAAATATTTCTTCAAGGAAGAGCTTCTTGAATGAGGTGAAACATCTTTCAAGGAAAATCAAAGAAAGTCCAGTTGCCTTTTGAAAACTTGAACTTTTGATACTCATAACATATCCGATGTTTGTCATAAAGTTCTGTAACTGGAAAAATGATGCCTTGCTTTTTTCTTGACGGTTGGCTATTTGACTGGTGTTTTAATCCCAATATACTTGATTTAAGCCTTTTAAAATGCATCGCTTTTTGTACGCAACATAAATATTTTTAGGATATGTTATTTTTGTGGCTTTCGAATAAGGAAAAGCAAACTTTTTTTTTTTTAACTTATAAACTGCTTAGAGTGAGCTGAGTGATGTATGCATTACATTTTTTAAAACAAAAATTAAAAATGCATCATTAAGAAATCAGATGGGAGGGAAATATATTCCCAATGGAATCAGTGGTGAAAGTTTTTTATACTATATTCATGGATTTAATGCCCAAGGGTCCACATAATAGCATACAGGTAGCCCTTGACTTACGACCACAATTGAGCTCAAAATTTCTGTTGTTAAGTGAGACATTTGTTGAGTGAATTGTTGCTTCATTTCATGACCTTTCCTGCCCCTGTTGTTAAATGAATCACTGCAGTTGTTAAGTTAGTAATACAGATGTTAAGCGAATCTGGTTTTCCCATTGACTTTGATTGTCATAAGGGGATCATATGACCCAGGGACACCGAGACAGTCATAAATATGAGTCAGTTGCCAAGTGTCTGAATTTTGATCCCACGATCAGGGAGATGCTGCAAAGGTCATAAGCGTGAAAAACAGTCATAAATCGCTTTTCTCAGTGCCGTTGTAACTTTGAACGGTCATTAAATGAACTGTTGTAAGACGAGAACCACCTGCAAATATAGAATGTGCTATTTTCTTTTGATTTGATTTCAGGGATCCTACCTTCATCTCCAGGACCAATAAATCACTCAAAGGGCAACTAGCAAATGAAAAACAAGCCATGGTTACCAAATGGATAGCCTGGATTAATAGGGCCCAGTTAGCTGGTTATTTCCTTAGTGTCTTGGCATCCATCATGTGTATTGTTTCAACAGTGGTTGGGCATTGGAGAATATGGCAGGTAAAAAGTGAGGACGGCATGTACCCAGGCGTGGTGTGGGTCGGAATCTGGAGGGCCTGTTACCTGCACAGCACTCATCCTGAAAACAGATATGTCCACTGCGAGGAATTCACCGAACGCATGAGCATGCTGCCCAAGGAAATATTTTTGGCTCAAGATCTGATGACCTTGAGCTGCACTGTAGGAGCGGTGGCCATCACCCTCATGAGCTTTGCCTTGTGGAACATTGTGCAAGTCACCACCCACAAACCTTTCCTGCTCACCTTGTTTAACATTGGAGGTCTTCTGAACTTTCTCGCGGGAATCCTTGTCTTGATTCCAATCTCCTGGAACCTGTACTCCATCTTGGAGAACAGGGACATCCGCTTTCCCGAGTCTTTCAAAATGCCTACGATTCCAAAGCGCCAGGAGGCTGGAGCTGCTATTTACGTCGGCTTTGGCGCTGCCGTTGTGTTCCTGGCGAGCGGCGTTATGGTTAACTGTAATAAAAGCGTTTTGCAAACGCACAGAGAAAAGGACGCTTCGGCCCCAGCGGACGATCCACTAACAGCAGGCCAAATTTATTCAAACTTTGCTTCTTCTGTGATGGTGAACAGAAAAGAGAAGGAGACTCCTGAGGCCAGTGCTGAGGTGTTAACATCTCTACACCACATTAATAAAGATTCTTCGCAATCCGTTCAACCCCGGTTGCTTAAAAGCGCTAAGAAAGTTACTATATCAGTTACTCCATACCAGTAAAGAGCAAGCTGCTAAAGCAGAGGTCCCCAACCTTGGTCACTTTGTGACTTGTGGACTTCAACTCCCAGAATTCCTCAGCCAGCCATGCTGGCTGAGGAATTCTGGGAGTTGAAGTCCACAAGTCCTAAAGCGACCAAGGTTGGAGACCCCTGTGCTAAGGTTTGTTTATTCTATTTGTATATTTCTACTTCTCCTTTTACAATTGCAAAATAATCCATTTCTTACTGTAAATAAATGCATTTAATAATACAAGTTGCAAATGAATACATACTGGATTGGGGGGGGGTGTAGCTTTTTTGTTGTCTCCTTTTCCCATTTTCAAACTTTCTTGCCAGAATAAATATCTGAACGTCTTAGAAGGGACCATGGAGGTCATCTAGTCCAACCCCCTGCTCAAGCAGGAGACCCTATACTATTTCAGATAAATGACTGCCTTTGGAGTCTGAATGAAATGGACATCTTCAGATGGACCTGTAGGTCTCATAGAACATAGAATAATAGAGTTGGAAGGGACCTTGGGGGTCATCTAGTCCAATTCCCTGATCAAGCAGGAGACCCTACACCAATTCAGATAAATGGCTGTCCAGTCTCCTCTTGAAAATCTCCAGCGATGGAGCACCAACAACTTCCGAAGGCAAGCCATTGCACTGGTTGATTGTTCTCGCTGTCAGGAAACTTCTCCTTAATTCTAGGTTGGACCTCTCTTTAACCCTCCATTCAGACCCAAGATTTGAGTAGGCATTACCGTTGTTACCACTGGGGTCCTCCAACCGATGTGTCACTCTGTCTGTCATTGAAGGCATTTTATACCTGCTGCCAGGTGTTAATAAACGGCTGCTCCTCTGGAGAACCAACATCTTTTGCAGCAGCTTCACAGACATAGAGAAACTGCTAAGTGAAGACCGTTCCTCCACTTGATCTGCTCTTGGGACATAGGATCCTCTTCCGCCTTCAAAACTGTTGACCATTTTCTCCTGTAACCCTGGAAAGGGGCCCTTACGAGGTGCTACCAGCCGGGCCAGCTGGACCCAGGTTTTTTAAGGAGGTGTTACTCCTCCACCACTCACCCTTTGTCCTGGCTTGTGACAGGCAGAGCCTGGCTTCCCAAATGTTGGGCCCAGGATGGCGGGTTTAAAAATCTTCCATCCATTACTTCCTCTCCTGACCTCAGGTGCTTGGGACAATGGCTCGACCCCCTCTTTTCTGCGACAGCCCCTCAAGTACTAGAAGACAGCTATCGTATCACCCCTAGTCCTTCTCTTCATTAGACTAGATATACCTCGTTCCCTCAGTTGTTCATTGCGAGTTTTAGCCTCTGGTTCCTTAATCATCTTTGTTGCTCTTCTCTGCACTCTTTGGAGAGACTCAACATGGGTTTTTTTTGTATTGTGGTGACCAAAACTGGATGCCTCCATAGTGCGGTATAAAGAGGTATTATCACTGCTCGTGATCTTGATACTCTCCTTCTGTTGATGCATTGAAATGACCAGAAATGGGTCACACAGGATCAAAGAAAAAAGGATGAACGTGAGAAGATCATATTTTTTCCTTTTCTTAGAGAGAGACTTATTTTGCCCTTACGGGAATTAAATTTCTGCATGCACAACGTAAAGATTATTTTCATGCATCTACAGACTTTTGCAAAAATTGCATGCATTCCTCCGCAATCATATCCCTAGGACTGTGGGAAAGGGATTTCTGAAAATGTTATCCCCCAAGCCAAGAAAGATGATACAACACACATTTGACTAAAGTAGCTCTTCGTCAGAATTACTTTTTAAATATTTTATTGGAATTCAGATGTAAACTTTCTAATGTTCTCTCTTTTCATGAATTAAGGGATAATGAGCAACCAGGTAAGAACGTACAATTAGATTCCAATAGGTTGTAATTTATGTCTTATCCTCCAGAGTGAAACAGTTAATGTAGCGTTCAGATGGTTTATAGGGGAACAGTTGCTCCGGGGGCAGAATGAGCTTTCTTGACATCTGGAACAAATTCCATGGCTTGGTTATCCCAGCAGACACCCCTTCCCTTTCATTCTTTAGTACAGAGCAGACCAAATGTAGAAAGGAAGAGTCTGGATTGTCAGGCCAAGCATGTTTTGTTGCATGTGCAATTAGTTTAGGCCCCAGCAACACTGCCATATTGTCTAAGCACTTGTGAATTTCTGCACCGAAGCACCAGTAGAAAGACAATGGTTTTCTCTGTGTTGTTGCAGTTGTGAAAGCAGGGCTTGGATAGAGACAGAGATCTAACAGGAAAGCAAATCTAATCCCCTTTTAGGCTTTTTCTTTGTGCAGTTTTTTTTTTACTACAGTCATGATGTTCAATGATGTAGAGAGGAAGGAAAGGAGGGAGGGAGGGAGAAAGAAAGAAAGAAAGAAAGAAAGAGAGAGAGAGAAAGAGAAAGAGAGAAAGAAAGAAAGAGAAAGAGAGAAAGAAAGAGAAAGAGAGAGAGAAAGAAAGAAAGAGAAAGAGAGAGAAAGAGAAAGAAAGAGAGAGAGAGAAAGAGAGAGAGAGAGAGAGAAAGAAAGAAAGGAAGGAAGGAAGGAAGGAAGGAAGGAAGGAAGGAAGGAAGGAAGGAAGGAAGGAAGGAAGGAAGAATGAATCCAGAGATGAAATATCTTGGAAGCTGTGATCTGCATCAAGAGTCTTTACACAAACAAATCCAGCCTTTATTTTCTTTTTTCAGAATCTCAGGTTAGTTTATGCTGCAGGATACGAGAGATCCTGGGTCCAAGGTCCCTTCCAGCTCTATTCTGTTCTATTCTCCCGAGTCTACAACTGGAGCCGCTTTTTCACTGAGCCGAAGAGGCTGGCCGAATCGACTCAACTCATTTCAATGTTCTGAACTGAAGCAAAGCAATTCACTCCCAGCCGGCATGACCATCCAAGACAGAGAAAAGAATTCCTCATTGCACAGACCAGATTCATGAGTAGGTTTAAACCGGTGAATTATAAACAGAAAGAATCTGGAATAAATCTGATTGATAGTGTTTCAGGAGGAGTGACTTTTCTTCAATCTGAAATAGCGTTGTGCTGCAACAATGCAGTATGCGCACACAGATTGCATCTTTCCCTGTGTCTGTGTGTTTGTGTGTGTGTCTCTGTGTGTGCGTGTGTGTGTGTGCATGTAGGGAAGGAAGGAGAGAGGGAGAGAAAAATCAATTTTAAGCACAGAAAAGGGCTGCGAGCTTAAATGTGCAGATCAGACCTTGATTTAAGGGTGCACCACCAGCTGTTGCCTTGCAAAGCTTATATACTGATCCAATCAGCAATAATAGCAAATTTAATAACATTCCACTCCAGAAATTGCTGCGCCCGTCCAATGTGTGATGTTTCTGTGGACAATGCAGGCCCTCTGCTGTCTGACTACCACATTGCCACAGTACCAATGTGGTTCACCAGTGCACAGAAAGATGATCTGCTGTTTAGAATACAATAGAGCTGGAAGGGACGTTGAAGGTCTTCTAATCCAACCCCCTGCTCAAGCAGGAGACCCTGTACCATTTCAGACAAGTGGCTGTCCAGTCTCTTCTTAAAAACCTCCAGTGATGGAGCGCCCACGACATCTAAAGGCAAGCCGTTCCACTGGTTGATTGTTCTCACTGTTAGGAAGTTTCTCCTTAATTCCAGGTTGCTTCCCTCCTTGATTAGTTTCCACCCATTGTTTCTTGTCTTGCCTTCTGGTGCTTTGGAAAATAGGTTGACCCCTCTTCTTTGTGGCAGCCCCTCAAATACTGGAACACTGCTATCATGTCCCCCCTAGTCCTTCTTTTCTGTAGACTAGCCATACCCCATTCCTGCAACCGTTCTCCATGTTTTTGTCTCCAGGTCTTTAATCATCTTGGTTGCTCTTCTCCATACTTTTTCCAAACATCTTTTTTGTAGTGTGGTGACCAAAACTAGATCTACAGATCTTAAGCTACAAACTTTACTGGTATTTTGTAGCGGTCTCCATAACCGTTTCTTTCTTGACAATATTTGTGATGTGCTTTTCACTATTAAAAATACAATTCCAAAGCTGGGAATCCGTCCAGATTAAAAGCACTCAAACCTTGTAAAGTTAGGGCAGACTGAAACAGCTTTATGGGAAACATAAAGCAACAATAACAGCTAACTGAAGGATGCTCAGATCCAACAGGGGAGCAGGGAAGTTTCCAGCTGTTCCCAAAGTTGCAAGATTTGTAATTGATCAGGGAAGGAATGATGCAAAGCAGGTCTATCAAAAATTGTCCAAAAACAAGTTTCTTGGAAAATTTGCCCCATCAGGGAACTTATATGTGGTGCTGTCCATGGTGCTGTTTAAACCTGGTTGTTTTGTTGCAGACGTTTCATTACCCAACTAGGTAACCTTAGTGCGACTGGCTGTGGTTTTCTCCTTGATAGTTCCTTGATTAGAGAACCACCAAATTAAGGAACTACCTAATTAGGAAGCTACTTGATAAAGGAACTTTAGCTGTGGAGTCCTTGGTGCTCTCTGAGCTGGTTATTTATTACCCAATTAATGCTAGTCAATTTTGAATTTGTTCTCTCTTTATATACACAAGTGTTGGTGGGGGTTTGCTTTTCTCCTTGGTAGTTCCTTGATTATGGTATTGATGTAGGAAAAGAGCTCCACAAAATCAAATGTCTGAAATGATCCTGGCAGGGATCAGAACCTTTGAAAAATGGAAGTTCCATGCAGGCTGGTCCAGGGCTTTCATCCAAATGACTAAAGTCACATTGTACTGTTGCAATGTTCCATTCTTTTGTGCATCTGTATGATGTCACAATGCTCATACAGTACATTTAGTCCTGTATACCCTCCCCTTGCAAGCTCCTCTGGATGCAGCTTAAATCTTCTTGTCTCTGGCCTCTAGCAAAGGATAACTCACCATGTGTTTCTTATATGAGGGCAATTTGGAAATAAACCTCCATTTAGTTACCCATGACAGACACTCGCAGATACAGAACTTTTATTACACACATTAGAAAACTACAACATTACATGACTTTTTGACATAACCGCCATTCAAATTGAGGCACTTGTCATAGTGTCTTACAAGGTTTGAAACACCTTAGTAGGAGTTGTTCGGGGCCAAATCTGGGCTATAGGGTGGGGTGATCAAAAACATCCCAAGGGAACTGCTTCAAAAGTTCTCAGGTGCATCTAGCGGTTTGCCAGCAAGCATTATATCATGAACCAACGCCACACCGGAAGTGGTGCCATAGAAAATCCCGTCAAATGTGAAGATGCCAAAGGAGTAACTCCTCGTGAAGTTCATGGAGCATGCCTCGACCATCCATTCAGACGTCTGCTGTGAAACATTTCAAAAACTCACAACGAGCATCCATAACAAGCGTCGGGGAATACTGACTTCCGGTGTGGTGTTGTTTCACAATAATGCTCGCTCGCACACCGCTACACACAATGGTGGGATTCAGATATGTGAACAACCGGTTCTCGGTGTGGATGCTGCTTCCGGAAGTCCATTCTGGGCCTGGGCAACAAAAAATTAGCTACCCGTTCTGCCGAACTGGTGCGAACCGGCTGAATCCCACCACTGACTACATACAGCCAAGAATTTTTGAAGCAGTTCCCCATCGCCCAGATTTGGCGCCGAGTGACGACTACTAAGGAATTTCAAACCTTGTAAGACGTTATGACAAGTGCCTCAGTTTGAATGGTGATTATGACGAAAAGTCATGTAATGTTGTAGTTTTTTAATGTAGTATAATAAAAACTCTGTATCTGCGAGTGTCTGTCATGAATAAGCAAACGGAGGTTTATTCCCAAATTGCCCTCATACATATATATTTTTAAAAATGTTTTTATTTTGCATTTACAAGTAGTCCTCCACTTACGACTACAATTGAGACTGGGATTTGGTCACTAAGCAATGCCGACATTAAGCAAGTCATCAGACCCAATTTTATGACAATTTTTACGGAGGTCATTAAGTGAATAAGACCGTCACGAAGCAAATCCGGTTTCCCCAGATTGCAATCATGTGACTACAGATGTTGCATAGTTTGTAAACGTGGGTTGCCAAGCACCCAAATTGTGATCATGTGACTGCAGAGAGATGTGATAGTCATGAGTTCAAGGATGGGTGATAAGTCACTTTTTCCAAGCCAGTCATAACTTCGATTCATTGTTAAATCAACAGCCGTAAGCTGAGGACAACCTGTATTCTGTTTTGTGTCTATTAAATAACTAAGAAAAAGAACACACAAAATTATAAAAAAATGAAAAATGAAACGAAAGCATACTTGATATATACAGTACCTACAAATATACTGTACATATATCAATAATGAAATCATAATTCATCACAGTTATCTGTCACTGATCTATATTAGTCAATTCTGCAACCCACAGAATGATTGGAGTTATAAGTTTATCTTTTCAATCAATGCTGAATAATATGTTATTTGAGTCTATTTTCTTTGTCCAGGATTCAACTCCCATGTGATAAATTTCAAAAGAATATAAACATCTGAAAATATTAAATCCTGAGCTGAATCCATGAAATTGCTTCTTACTGAAATAGGACAATATGTTAAAAATAAAGCATTACTTTCACTGCATCTTCAACAGCATAAACATAGTGAGGTCATTTCTGAAACACTGTTATTATTTCTCTGGAAAAAAGATGTGATCTAAAAATCTTTTTTTTTTTTAATTTAAAAATCTCTCTTTTATCGGATGAGTAAAACCTGCAAGCAAAAAAAGAAGCAAACAAGAAAACACATAGACATACTTAAAGCGTTTTGAGGAAAAAAATAGAAAAAGCAAAACAAAGCAAACAATTATTACATAATATTTGCCAGACTTTGAAATCAAATCCATCTAATCTTCAGCTCATTCTGAATGTGTTGGTTTATTTGCACTGTTTATGGGTTTTATAGTACGTTATTGTCTGTGCGTGCGTGTCTTGCGTGCTATATCATATGCAACCCTGTATGCAATATAATATATACAAATATACAATAAATACAAAATATAATACATAGATAACGTAACATAACGTAACCTAATTCTCCTGCTTGAGCTGGACTAGAAGACCTCTAAGGTCCCTTCCAGCTTTATTCTATTCTAATATAGATATAGTAAGACAATATTCTACTACGCTGGCAGAAAAGTGTTTACCTCTAGGCCAGAGGGGGCGCTCGCTGGCCCTGAAACAGCCGGAAGCCCGTATCCTGAGGACGATCTATGCATCGCGCCCACCGTCACCAACTTCCGCTTCCACTCCTGCGCATCCCGCCTCACGTCCTCCCCGATTGGTTCCTTTCCTCCTCCCCCCTATGGGGATTGGCTACTTTCCCATCCCGCCCCGCCTCAGCGCCGCCTCCTTCCCGCGGGAGGCTGCCGTCGGTGTCTTCGGGGCGGCGGTTGCCGGGCGTTCTTTGTCCGGGAAAGACGGTCGGCGATCGGGCTTGGTGCCCACGCCTGGCGCTGGACGGAAGCGGGAATCAGCCGAAGCAGGCACGTGCGGATGGGGGTGTGTGGCCAGGGAGGTTTTCCGTAAGGAGATGCGGGTCGGGTCTCTCCGGGCACGTGTGAAGGCGGTCCCTCTGCGTGTTCGACACGGGTTTGTGTCTGCTGGGCATGCGTGGAATACATCATCATCATCATCATCCATAATAATAAGTGTTTTCCAAATCTGGCCTCTTTTAAGATGGGCGGACTTCAACTCCCAGAATTCCTGGCTGGGGAATTCTGGGAGTTGAAGTCCGCCCATCTTAAAAGTGGTCAGGTTGGGTTTTTTGGGGGGGGGGAGGCTGCCCTTCCTCTCCTTTCATTGTTGCTGTCAGTTTTTGTCCATTCTTTCATTCACTCCATTCATTCATTCATTCATTCATTACTGGCTGGGGAATTCTGGGAATTGAAGTCCGCCCATCTTAAAAGAGGCCAGGGTTTTTTGGGGGGGGACTGATAATATTTCACCCGACTTTTCTACAACCTGGTGCCTTTCAGATTGGCTGGGCTGCCCTTCCTCTCCTTTCATTGCTGCTGTCAGTTTTTGTCCATTCATTCATTCGTGTTTTTTTTACTTTTTATTTAATATATAAAATACAAATAAAATAAAATAGGGGATTGAGGGAGGGAAAAGGAATGCGGGAGGTGTGAGGAATAAGGGAAAAGGAAAAAAAGGGAGGGTTGACTTCCCACTCTTTGTAGCACAGTACAAAGTAAAAGCACTCTCGCCTCAACTTTTTGTTTTTACACTTTATTATATAGCTAGCCATTTCTATAACAGCAAATCTATCTAGTTGACAAAACCCTATCTAATGGGCCATTCATTCATTCATTTGTTAATTAAATTTTTATGCCGTCCATCTCCCCTGAAAAGTGAGTTTGGGTGGCTTACAGGTTCCAGATCCATGAGTTTTGCTGCAGGGGGGGGGCAAATCTGTGCACCTGGAGCAGGAACAAGGCAGTGTTAGGGCCAAGGGCTAGAGCAGTGTTTCTCAACCTTGACAATTTTAAGGCATGTGGACTTCAACTCCCAGAATTCCACACCTGCTGGCTGTGGAATTCTGGGAGTTGAAGTCCGTCCACATGCCTTAAAATTGTCAAGGTTGAGAAACACTGGGCTAGAGAATGTTGCTTCTTGTTTCTTCATAGTTTGAAAAATGTTCCATGGCTTCTTGTCTGGCCTTCTGGTGCTTTGGCAAAGAAGGGGGGGGGGTCAACCTATTTTCCAAAGCACCAGACGGCAAAACAAGAAGCAATGGAGGGAAACTAATCAAGCAGAGAAGCAACTAAGAAATTTCCTGACAGCGAGAACAATTAACCTGAAGCACCAGAAGGCAAGACAAATGGATGGAAACTAATCAAAGGAGAGAAGCAACCTACAAACTAAGAAGAAATTTCCTAGTAGTAAGAACAATCAACCGGCGGAAGGGCTTGCCTTCAGAAATCGTGGGTGCTTCAATACTGGAGGCTTTTTAAAAAAAGAGCCTGCACAGCCACTTGTCTGGAATGGTATAGAATCTCCTGCTTGAGCAGGGGGTTGGACTAGAAGACCTCCAAGGTCCCTTCCAACTTAGTTATTCTGTTTATTGATGGTGTGCCAGAAGAGTTTTGCAGAGGGGGCCACTCACCCAGATGATTCAGAGCCCATGAAATGGTTGGTTCAGTTGTCACCAAGGGTGGTGAGGATTTACTGGGTTTTGTATTGGGGTTTTATTTCTGTAAACCACCCAGTATCACAGTGAATGAGTAAGATAGCTCCATTTATTTATTTATTTTACATCTCAATGTTGCTATTTTTATAAATAAGGCAACAAACATATTCAATACACCTTCCTCCTCCTATTTTCCCCACAACAACAATCTTGTGAGGTGGGTTGGGCTGAGAGGGAGGGACTGCCCCCAAAATATATCTTCTCAGTGAGAAATAAGTAAGTATGAAAACATATTGTTGGGAAAGATGAGGGCGCTGATCTTCAACAAGAGAGCATGGGGAAGTCTCGGTCAGTTTTACTTTAAAGATTGCTCTTGAATACAGATAGTCCTCAACTTACGACCACAACTGAGCCCAAAATTTCCACTGCTAAGCAAGACAGTTGTGAAGTGAGTTTTGCCCCATTTTATGGCCTTGACACAGTTGCTAAGTGGATCACTGCCATTGTTAAGTCAGTAACACGGTTGTTTAAGTGAATCTGGCTTCCCCCATTGACTTTGCTTGTCGGAAGGTCCCAAAAGGGAATCACGTGATCCCGGGGCACGGCAACCGTCATGAATACATGCCAGTTGCCAAGCATCTGAATTTTGATCCCGTGACCCTGGGGGATGCTGGAACGGTTGCTACGTGTGAAAAACGGTCATCGGTCGCTTTTTTCAGCTCCATTGTAAGTTCGAACAGTCGTTAAACGAACGGGTGTAAGTGGAGGACTACTTGTAGAGCACTTGGGAATGAGTTGGTGGGGGGGGTTTAATCTGTGGCTGGCTTGCTTCCTTTAGATCTGCAGCGCTGGATTCCAGGGAGCCGAAGAAGGGCAGGGCTACAGCAACATGGCCAGCAAGCCCAGAGATCCAAAGCCAGGATGGAAACTGGCAGCCAAGGCACCTCGGCTGAAGAGACCCTGGAATGTGGTTCCTTGGCAGAGCAAGGCCGAGTGGGACCAAGTGATGGTGGGGCTGTACTGTGAGGACTGCCAGACACAACGAGATGCACTGGACAGAGTGTCTGTCTGGAAGAGCAGGTGAGGCGGAAGGCGGGCACAAAATGGCAGCCACGATTGAGGGGTTTCTGTTCGCTCAGCACCCTAAGATAAGTTAATGATCCAGTAGACACTTATGCATTTATATGTGCATATACAGAAAGTTTTTCAGACAAACTTTTTGCAAGGCAAAAGAGATTGTAAAAAGTATAACTGCAGTTGTTGTTAGTTGCGAAGTCGTGTCCGACCCATCGCGACCCCATGGATAACGTTCCTCCAGGTCTTCCTGTCCTCTACCATCTTCTGGAGTCCATTGAAGCTCACGCCTCCTGCTTCAGTGACTCCATCCAGCCACCTCCTTCTCTGTCGTCCCCTTCTTCTATTGCCCTCCATCTTTCCCAGCATCAGGCTCTTCTCCAGGGAGTCCTTCCTTCTCATTAGGTGGCCAAAATACTTGAGTTTCAACTTCAAGATCTGGACTTCTAAAGAGCAGTCAGGGTTGATCTCCTCTAGGTTTGACCGGTTTGATCGCCTTGCAGTCCAAGGGACTCGTAGGACTCTTCTCCAGCACTATAGTTCAAAGGCTATAATATATATATTAAACTAGGGGTCCCCGGACTGTGAACCGGCATCGGGCTACGGCATGCCAGCAACCAGTCCATGCAAACAAGCGAAGCCCCATCCACGGGATGCAGGCAGAACATGAAACCACGTCCCCTCCAGTCCGCGGAAAAACCTCTCTCCACGGAACCGGTCCCTGGTACCCAAATGTTTGGGGGGCTCTGTATTAAAAACTGGTTGAAATAAGGTTTCGTGGTTAGCATTTTGTATGAACCCAGAATGTGGGTTAATCCCTTAACTAAGTTAAGTCATGTGTATGAATACAACTGGTGTATCTGGAGAGCAAGAGAGAAGGAAGAGAGGGGAGAGGACCAGTTCATACCTTGCATTTACAAGAAGTCATTGGAATGCAAATTTATATGAAGATAACGTTTTTGAGATGGCAGCCTGAATTTTGAATTAGAAACCCTCCCCACCCCTTTGTGCAGTTCTCTCTCCAAACTTTCTGCACTGTGTTTCTAAACTTGGCAACATCTGGCTGGGGACACACAACTTAAAACTGCTAGGTTCGAAAAACATGGCTCTCGTACATTATTCTTCAATATTTCTATCTCATCTCTTATCCCACTTCTGAGTAATAGGTATTCAAGGGCTTATGTCTTAAGTGATTTATCTGCCAGATTTTCAATTTTGTAAATACTTTCCCCTTAGAGGAGTCTTTACACACTAATTTTGTGTACAGAAAAATCCAGTGGATTTCTCATCACTGCAGAGAACTTTGTTGGTTTACTGACTGCTGTTCAGCTGGCTCCCCAAAAGATTTGAGTGTGTCTTAGAATGCCCTTCTGAGAGAAACAGTGGCCATTGTTCAGAAGCACTTAACTTCTGCAGTTGATGTTCTCCTTAAGGATGCTTGTAATCTTGAAAGGTGTTCTAGGTCTGCCATAGAAGATACGTAAATCCCTGGATAGGGAAGATCGTAATATTACTGTGTTTAACTCTGAAACTAGGTTTGGGTCCAAGATGCCTTTAGCCGTGGAATGCACTGCAGATCTGATCCGCTGTAAGCTCCTAGATGCCTCTGGAGTTCTGAAATCCCACGAATTGATCCTGACCTATGGCCTGGCACTGGTGAGGTAAGAGTTGTGAGAAAGAGGGAACAAGCTTCTTACAGAAGCTGCGGTGTAAGGTTTACTGGAGGGCTAGGAAAGAGATAGAGTTTTTTATACATAGAATAGAGCTGGAAGGGACCTTGGAGGTCTTCTAGTCCAGCCCCCCCCCCCCCGCTTAAGCAGGAAACCCCCATACCATTTCAGACAAATGTTTGTCCAATCTCTGCTCATAAACTTTCAGCGATGGAGCACCCAGAACCTCTGGAGGCAGGTTGTTCCACTGGTTAATTGTTCTAACTGTCAGGAAGTTTCTCCTTAGTTCTCGGTTGCTTCTCTCCTTGGTTAGTTTCCATCCATTGCTTCTTGTCCTGCCTTCAGTGCTTTGGAGAAAAGTTTGACCCCTTCTTCTTTGTGGCAGCCCCTGAGATATTGGAACACTGCCATCATGTCACTGATGCTTCTTGACTCTGGGTCACAAAAATGTTTAAAAAAATAAATGAAAAGAAAGATTCAAAAAATGACAAGAAGTGAATGAAAAAGAAACAAACCCACACCATCCAAGGGATTTCAATCTTGCCAAAGGCTTGAATAAAGAGCTAAGTCTTCAAGCCCCTTCAAAGCACGAAAACATGGGATCCTCCAGATCTTGGGGGGGGGGACCTCATTCTAGAGGGCAGACATACTTCTGGGCTCCCAAGAGTTGACATTGTTTAATTGAAGGAACTTGGAGCATGCCAACCACGCCCATTCAAATTAGCCAAGAAGACACTGGGAGACTTGCAGCCCCTCAAGTAACCAGCTCCTACGTCATGGGCCATATTCAACGGTCAGCTTCAAGATAATGGCTGACGCTGGGGGAATGAGAAAAGCACATCTTCCTTCCCCTGTCCTGACCACTTTCTACAGGGGGACGATCAAGAGCATCCTGTCATACAGCATCACAGTCTGGTTTGGAAGCATCCCTGCTTCAGACAGGAAGGCGGTGCAGAAAGTGGTGAGAATGGCCGAAAAGATCATTGGCAGCTCCCTCCCTCCCATCCAGGACATGGCACAGAAGCGTTGCTTGAGCAGGGTCCGTAAGATTATCTGGGACATGACACATCCTCTTCACAACCTGTTTTCCTTGTTCCCTTCTGGGAGGAGGTTTTGTGGTATCCAAAGCAGAACATCCAGATTCAGTAACAGTTTCGTTCCATACAGCATTAACCTTGTGAACTCTCAAGCTTCCTCCTCCCGTTATATATTCAAGATGGAAAGTATTTAATATTTATTTGCTACGTATATGTAGGGATGTGGGTCTATACATATGTTGTATATAGTATGTTTAGGTGTGTGTCATGTATGTGTTTCACTTTGAGCACGGGCAACTAAATTTTTGATGTGTGCCGTTGTGCCCACAGTAAAAAAAATGACAATAAAGGTTACCTTATCTTAATTCTTCTTTCTGGGTTTGATTCAGGCTCAGATTATATTCTCAAAGCAAAACGGTTTCCCTGAAATCGTTCAACATTTCTATCATCCACAGGTTTGTGAATCTCATCACGGAGCGGAGGCAGAAGATGGTTACCGTTCCACTGAGGCACCTAGCTAAAGAGGTAAAAGAGATTTGAGTTTATTAACTTAAAACAATTTGTATTTCAAGCATATGTTGCTAAGATGCGTTGCTTCCACCTCTGATTTTAATAATCGTTTGGTTCCTGCTCCAAGCTGAACATCCCAATCTGGATTGTGGACCTCCGTCATGACTTGACCCATGGCACCCTTCCCCAGCTGGTGACCTGCCGAAAAGGTAAGAGTGTTATTTTTTTTATTCTGATGAAGTCGCCGTAGTGGAGCAGTGGTTAGGTTGCAGGCCAACTCTGCCCACTGCCAGCAGTTCAATCCTGACCGGCTCAAGCCGGTCCATCCTTCCTCAGCCTTCCATCCTTCCAAGGTCAGTAAAATGAGGACCCAGATTGTTGGGGGCAATATGCTGACTCTGTAAACTGCTTAGAGAGGGCTGTAAAGCAATGTGAAGTGGTATATAAATCTATGTGCTATTGCTATTGGTCAGGTAATTGCAAACAGCTAAGGTCAAAGAGCACCAAGGACTCCACCGTTCAATCCGGAACTGCCACAATTGAAAAATACAGAATGCTTCTCTCTGCTCCAGATAAGATTTCTCCAACCTGATATTCTCTGGAGGTGTGGAATTGTACCTTTCAGCATGTCTTTGGCACTCACAGACACGGGGAAAGCTGTTCCAGATCGTTTGTAGAGCTCCTGTAGGTTTTCTTTAAAAGCTGCAGTAGCTTTGTTGACTATGGGGGGAAAGGTCCAGGGTTTTTTTTTCTCCTTACATTACCAAAAACGGGGTCTTTGCAATCACTATTTACTTATTTGATTATTTTTATCCTGCCTGTATTATTTCACAAGTTATTCAGAGCAGCAAACCTACATAATACTCCTTCCTTCTCCTTTTTTGCCCCACAACAACAGATGGGTTGAGCTGAGAGAATGGCTGTCCTAAAGTCACCCACCCAGGTTGCATGCCTAAGGCAGGACTAGAATTCACAGTCTCCTGGTTTCTAGGCTGTGTCTAGATGTCTATGGGGGTTCTCAGTCATCCAGGTCATAGTTGTCTCAAAGGTGCTTTTTCAAAAGGCAACTGGATTTTTTTTTCCAAGAGGGGGGAGGAGGAGGAGGAGGAGGAGAAGGAAGAAGAAGAAGAAGAAGAAGAAGAAGAAGAAGAAGAAGAAGAAGAAGAAGAAGAAGAAGAAGAAGAAGAAGAAGAAGAAGAAGAAGAAGAAGAAGAAGAAGAAGAACTAGTGGAGGAGGAATGAGGAGAAGAAGAGAGAAGAAGAGGAGGAGGAAAAGAAGAGGAAGAAGAAGAAGGGAGGAGGAGGAGGAAGAGAAGAAGAAAGGAGGAGGAGGAGGATTTTAGTTCTTGGATGATGAAACTTCTTCCTCAAGGGGAAAAAACAGTCCCAGCTGCCTTTTGAAAAAGCTCCTCTGAGACAACTATTGCCGTGTCTGTTTTGTAAGGCTGCCGTCCGTTCTTCTCTGCAGGTTGTGATACGGTGCTGGACTGGCTTCGGCGCTCATATTGGAGCTGCCAGCTGGGCAATAGCTTAGTCGAAGAAGGTGGGGAGGAAACGGAAGAATCGTCAGAAGCGGATGGCGAGGATGAGATGGACAGCGGTCAAGAAGATCCGGAGAAGGCGCTGGATGAGCAGAAACACCAGGAACTCTGTGGTGGGTGTGTTCACGTCTGCCTGCTCTTTCTCCTTTCTGCACTTCCTGTGGTTTCTAAAGACTTCTTTTATTTTTTCCCCCAATTTCTCTTCCCCTAGGAAAAGTCAGAGATGTTTTGACCTCCTTTAATAACCAGCAACTTGAGGTGAGCTCTGCAGATTCTTTATCAGGCCACCAATTTTTGTTTCCATTGGAAATTGATTAACTGTAAGTGGGGAAAAAAATAAAGTATACGTTCAAAATATTTTGCTTTGATTAAAATGTTGTCCAGGTAGCCCTCGATGTACGACCACAATTGAGCCCCAACTTTATGTCGCTAAGCAAGACATTTCCTAAGTGACTTTTGCCCCCATTTTATGACCTTTTTGGCCACAGCTGCTAAGCGAATCTCTGCAGTCGTTAAGTTAAATGTTTGTTAAGTGAATCTGGTGTGTCCCTTGGCTTTGCTTGTCGGAAGGTGGCCAAAGGAGATCACATGATCCCGGGACACTGCAATTGTCATGAATCAGTTGCTAAGCATCTGAATTTTGATCGTCTGATCACGGGGATGCTGCAACGGTCGTAAGCGTGAAAAACGGTCATAAGTCGCTTTTTTCAGCGATGTAACTTTGAACGGTCCCTAAATGAACTGTTGTAAGTCGAGGACTGACTGCAGTTTCGGTTTTCTGATGCAAGGACAAAGCAAAGTCTCCTGATTCATTCAACTCAACTTACAGCCGGTGGCTTAGCAACCATTCAAAATTCCAACCTACCTGAAAAAGGGGACTTACGACCTGGATCCGAAGTTCTTACTGTCACACAAACACACACCCACAGTCACATGACCGCACCTTGGGCACTCAGCAACACAGCTGCCTATACAGCCGTTTGCAGTATCCCACGATTACATGACCATTTTTTTTATGGTGGTTTTGGTGCAAACCAGCGCTTCCAGTTTGGGGCAAAACCACATCTACAGCAAACAAGGGGATCCCACTTAACAACCGTAGGCTAAAACATATAAGAAAAGGTTGCTGGAATTGGGTATGTCTAGTCTAATGAAGAGAAGGAAGAGGGGTGACAGGATAGCAGCCTTCCAATATCTCAGGGGCTGCCCCAAAGAAGAGGGAGTCAAGCTATTCTCCAAAGCGCCTGAAGGCAGGACAAGAAGCAACGGATGGAAACTCATCAAGGAGAGAAGCAACCTAGAACTAAGGAGAAACTTCCTGACAGTGAGAACAATTAACCAGTGGAACAACATGCCAGGTTGTGCTTCTTGATGTGCTTCTTCTTCATTCTTGCCTTAGGTCCTCCGACAGCAGCCAGATGTCAACCAAGCCTGCAAAATTTGGAGCACAGCTACTTCAGAGGTGGAGTGGGTCGTGGCCCAGATGAAAGATTTATTACAAGAAAATAGGTATGTAGATTTCAGCTCCTAGAATTCCTGAGTCAGTCATAACCATCTCCCTTGTGGGTTTTTTTAACATCCCTGCAAGTAAAAAAACCTACTGAAATAAGAAGAAAGTATCTTGTCTCGTTGCGTCTTCTCCTTTTGTGCTGGTTTTTTTCCCCTTTTTTAAAAAAATATGAGATTCAGAGAGTGCTGACTGAAGCAGTAGAGGCTGTTTTATCCTCAAAGCCTGGATGTGCATATAAGAAGAAGTAGATTCCCATTTAAGGCTAGGTTTTTAGAAGTCTGTTTCTTCTTGGGGATTTTTTTTTTTTTGCCTTATAAATACATATTTCAGATTTTAGGATCGGTTGGAATGCACTTAGGAGCAATTCTCTGTATAGTAGAAATGCAGCCAAACCACATGCAGGGTTGCATCAATGAAATGGAAGAGAGCAGAAGAGGCAGTAGAAACCCAGCCTCTAAGACTGAACATGTCACTGAGTTTCGCCTCATTTTACAGCCTCTTTTGCTGTGGTCATTAAACAAATCACAGTTTGTTAAATCACTTAACAATAAACGGGCATCTCTCATTGACTTTGTTGGAAGCTGTGGGAAGGTGATTGCATGACTGCCTGTAGAAGAGGGGAGGACCAAATCAACAGAAATTACTAAAATACACCCCAGACTTAACAATTGTCAATAACAAATCCCAAACGTCTGGATGGTGGATGTGGCAATATCTAGAGACAGCAGAACAGAAGAGACAGGACTGGACAAGATAACAAAATGCAAAGACCTGCAGATAGAAAGAGAACAACTGTGGGAAAAGAAAGCAAAGGCAATACCAATAGGGATAGGCACCTTGGGTGCGATCCCAAAAGATCTCGATCAACACTTGAACATTGTGGGCATTGACAAAATCACCATCGGTCAATTTCAAAAGGCAGCTTCACTTGGAACAGCTTAAATCCTGTGACGGTATCTTTAATATCATTGAACAGCGACATCTGCCTATCTCAGGTCCTTGGGAAGGACTCCATAGATGGACAAAAATCCGGTCTGAACATCTGGCTGATTGTGTGATAAGCCATAATAATAAATGAGGGAGGGAGGAAAAAAGGGCTTGGACAATACTGGACAATACTGACTGGACTTTACAATTCCTATAGGGAAGTTGTGGCTAAGACATTGCTTGAAGAAGGCTTTCTCATTCCCACCGCTGACACTTTGCAGATCTTGAATATTCATCCTCAAGGTTGGTATACCAAGTTGTTTTTTCCCCCCTTGGTCAAGCAAGCAAAGTTCTTCAACCATTGGCTGTTCAAAATCTGTGCAGATCACCCGCACTGGATCCTGGCAATCGATTTAATTGTCTGTGCAGTGTTGCCATTCCATTCAAACACTCAAAAGCGATTACTTGGTTAAGATAAAAACCAAAGCCATGAAACGTCAAATAGGTAGGATTTCCGGGGCTAAAAAGAGAGGTTTTAACTCAGTGGTTCTCAACCTATGGGTCGCGACCCCATTTGGGGTCGATCGACCATTTCACGGGGGTCGCCAAGCAAGGCTGTCCGCCATTTTTTTTCCTCTTTTCCGGCGGGTGCCTTACCTCCCTTGGGCTGGGCCAGCTGGTGGTCGGCCTGCTCCGTCTCTGCCACTTGCCAGCTACGCCTCGGCCGGCGCAGGGGGCGGAACCGCGCATGCGCAGCGCTCCCGGGCAGGGAAAGTCCTCAACGTACGACCGGTTGGGTAGTCCTCGACTTACGACCGGTTTAGTCCTCGACATACGACCGGTTTAGTCCTCGACTTACGACCGGTTTAGTCCTCGACTTACGACCGGTTGGGGGTCGCAGCATTAAAAAGGTTGAGAACCACTGTTTTAACTGATTTTTTTTAAAGATACGGGTTTTCATTTTAATTTAATCGACTGAAACTACCGAACGCTGTTTACTACATGCCAGATCAGCAGGACCCTGAAAGGTTCCTCTTGCAGGTTGTAACTTTCAGGCAGAGAGACGCATGGTCCCTTCGCTAACATCTCAAATAATAGAAAGAAACCATGATCTGTAGCGAAAAATGAGTTCATATCAGTGAATGATTCAAAAATTCAAGAGGACTGAGTATCGTTGCTCATATATATAATATTCGTTTTTTACAATTATTTTTCTTCCCTGCTCTTCTTCTGCCTTGTCGTTCGGAGTGCAGAAACTCACAAGTGGGATTTCAGAATCCCTCGAGCCGTTCTTCGTTTCTGGCAGCCCCTGCTGGGAAGTTTGCACTCCAGACATTTCACTCAGACTCTGCTGGAGAAAATGTTTAATGATTTGAAGGCCCACGCAAGGATCTCGTCACTTCGGTCCCAGTACCTCATCAACTGGATCACAAAAATTCTGAAGGCTAACTTGCGAGCTAGTAAGTATCGGGACGTGTTCGGACAAGATTTAAGATTTGGCATTATTCTCTTTATCGGTGTGGGGGACTGATGAAAAACACAACTGGGGACTAGTCAAGTTTTCCCGCAGATTTTTTTTGACATGGCCTTTCATGGAATCTCCGCAAAAGAAATACTGGAAAAGCTCAAAATTGCAATTGAGGCGTGAATACCAGGTTGTTGTTAGCTGCAAAGTCGTGTCTGACCCATCGCGACCCCATGGACAACGTTCCTCCAGGCCTTCCTGCCCTCTACCATCTTCTGGAGTCCATTTAAGCTCACATCTCCTGCTTCAGTGACTCCATCCAGCCACCTCATTCTCTGTCGTCCCCTTCTTCTCTTGCCCTCCATCTTTCCCAGCATTAGGCTCTTCTCCAGTGAGTCCTTCCTTCTCATTAGGTGGCCAAAGTACTTGAGTTTCAACTTCAGGATCTGGCCTTCTAAAGAGCAGTCGGGGTTGATCTCCTCTAGGACTGACCGGTTNAGTTCAAAGGCCTCCATTCTTTGGCGCTCATCCTTTCTTATGGTCCAACTTTCACAGCCGTGCATTCCAACTGGGCGAACCATGGCCTTGTCTATACGCACTTTTGTTGGCAGGGTGATGTCTCTGCTTTTTAGTATGCTGTCTAGATTTGCCATAGCTTTCCTCCCTTAAAAAAGCATGGCAGCTAATTTGGAAAAACCATTAGCAGAAAAACAGGTTGCGTGATGCTCCAGTGAAAGGTTTTGTGTTCTGCAAAAAAAAAAAAAATATCCTCACTTATCAAATGCATGAAAATACTAAAACTTAAAAGTAAATTGCAATTTAGCAAAGATGTAAGATACCAGCCTTACCAGGACGGCAATCGAGCAGAGGGTGCATTAAGCACCAGTACACTTTGTGAATATGTTTGTGGTATTTTTTTTTTTACCACATTTGTGAAGCAGGCTGTGTTCTGAAAGCTTGTCTTGAAAACAAGTCGACAACAGCTTTCCAGATTCGGTTGTGACCAGCGAGCGGTCTGTCCTTTGGCCACTGATTCAACACGTTAAAAGAGAGCATAGAAATGGGTGAAGTTATTGGCCAGCGATGTGCTTTGCAGTGTCTCCTTTTTGGGGTTTGGGTTCCAGATAACTTTGCAGAATAAAAAAAAAGCCTTCACCGGAGCATCGCGCAACCTGTTTTTCAGCTGATGGGGGTTTTTTTTCTCCAAATTAACTGCTGTGCTTTTAAAAAATAAAAACCGGGCATTAACGCCTCAGTTGCAATTGGGTTAGTTAAAGCTTTCCAACTCATCAGTTTCCTGATTGCTGCTTTGGCAATGTTACACAGGTAGTCCTCGATTTACAACAGTTCATTTAGTGACTGTTTTGGAGTTACAGCGGCACTGGAAAAAAAAGCGATTATGCCTTTTTCTCAAACTTAACCCCTTTTGCAACATTCCCATGGTCTCGTGATCAGAATTCAGGCGCTCGGCAAATGACTCATATTTATGACGGTCGCAGCGTCCCGGGGTCATGTGATCCCCTTTTGCGACCTTCTGACAGGCAAAATCAATGGGGAAGCCAGAAGAGGGAGTGAAGCTATTTTCCAAACTGGACAGCCATTTGTCCGAAATGGTATAGGGTTTCCTGCCTGAGCAGGGGGTGGGACTAGATGACCTCCAAGGTCCCTTCCAACTTTTATTATTATTATTATTATTATTATTATTATTATTATTATTATTATTATTATTATTGTGTTACTAGCCTAACAGCTGCAGGGATTCATTTAACAACTGTAGCAAGAGAGGTCGTAAAATGGGGCAAAACTCACTTAACGTATGTCTCACTTAGCAACAGGAATTTGGGGCTCAATTGTGGCTGTACATTGAGGACTACCCGCATACACCAAAAGAGAGCAAGTTGAACTCTGCACATGCTTTGGGAAGCATCCATTATTGTTCAGCCTAAGCTGCCAAGCCGTAAATAGCGATCATCTGTTTGCATCAAAACGAACGTTGGACTTTCACAGCACTAGACTGAAGGGTTGAAGTCTAGCTGGATAGTTCAGTATGTTGTTGCCCGCACTCACCCAGTGTGGTTGTGTTGTGTGAACCCTAAACAACAGCCATGATTAACTGAAACATGAAAGTGAATGTCTGTGGAGAGTCTCAGTCCTCCAGGTCCTGGTTGTCTCAAAGATTTTTTTTTCAAGAGGCAACAATGGACTTTCTTGTTTTTCCTTGAAGATGTTTCGCTTCTCATCCAAGAAGCTTCTTCAGTTCTGACTGAATGGTGGGGAATGGAAGGATTTATATTCCTTGCTGCTAACGACCGGATGATTGCGAGAGGTACAAATCCTTCCATTCCCCACCATTCAGTCAGAACAGAAGAAGCTTAAATATGGACTATGGCAATAAATGATAAATTAACAACAGAAATTAAATTTAAAAAAGGGACGATTAAAGTAAATAATTATAATGAAATATGGGATGATTTTATAAAAAGAGTCTTGGTGGAAGGCAAAGGGAATAAACCTGCTCAAGAATTGAAATATATTGTACATTGTTAGTTGTTATACGAGAAGAAATATAGGTAATAAAAATGGTCTCCAGGGGTGTGGGTGCACTGTAGTATTTGTATTTTTATACTGTTTTTTATTTAGATTTATATGTGTTGTGTTTGTATTATTTGTATTTGAATAAAATAAAATTTAAAAAATTTAGAAAAAAAAAGAACTGAAGAAGCTTCTTGGATGAGAAGTGAAACATCTTCAAGGAAAAACAAGAGGAAGTCCAGTGGTCTTTTGAAAAAGGACAGATAAAATGGCGCACAGAGAAGCTAAAAGGTTCAAAATTGGAGTTCCAGAAGTGATGAAAGTTAATTCAAGTGCGGGGTAGGAACGCCAGACTGGACATGGATCCAGCGCATCAGCTTTGGCCAAGTGACATGCTCTGGTCTCCTTCCCCTGCTCCCCTTTTATAGGCAGAACTGGGGTTCAAAAGTGGGAAGTGACCCCGTGCAACACGAGAAGGCAACTGTGTTTGTGACATCTGAACTTCAACCTGTACCTTTTTCGCCTCTCATCTTCTCTTGAGTTTGGTAGTGAGAACCTTCCTTCCTGTTGTTGTTTTTTTTCTTTCTTTCCATGATTCTGGATTAAGAAAAGAAGTTAAAGTCTTCCAAAGCCCAGAAGAAACGAAGGTGCCTGAGATTATTTCACCACCACATCTCATTACAGTGGCTGAAGCTTCTCAGAGATTGCCTAGACGCGCCGTGCTGGGCAAGTCCTCACCTCCTGCATCTGTAAGTCCGTGAGTGGGGTGGGTCTGGGGCCACAGAGTGGGCTTGGTGGTTCTGGGGCAGGGGAGAGTGAGAGGAAGGAAAGCTTTGGACCTCAGTTGCCTGTCACCGTTTTTCAAAGGCCCAAATTGAATTCCGGAAAGTCTTAGAAAAGGCTCATTTTTGAGAGTCCATCAGAGGACTTTCAGTCAGTCAGTACTTCACTATTTTTTTTTTCAGTCGTTGGGCCACTAAAAAAAGGTTCAAAAAGTTTACAACGCTGAAAAAAGTGACTTATGACCATTTTTCACACTTATGACCATTGCAACATCCCCATGGGCACGTGATCAAAATTCAGACGCTTGGCTACTGACTCATATTTATGACGGTCGCAGGGTCCCCCGGGGGTCACGTGATCCCCTTTGGCGGCCTTTTGACAAGCAAAGTCAACGGGGGAGCCAGATTTACTTAACAACCGCGTTACTAGCTTAACGGCTGCGGCGATTCCCTTAACAACTGTGGCGAGAAAGGTCGTAAAATGAGGCAAAACTCACTTATTAACAAAGGTTTCACTTAGCAACCTACATTTTCAGCTCAATTGTGGTCATAAGCCAAGGACTACCTGTCATGGTTCCGACAGATGAAACTCTTCAAAGAACTCTGAGGCATTGTTTACCTTAAAGAATCTTTATTCGAGTAGCGTAGCATACACAGGCAAAGCCAAAATTTGAATTCCCCTCCCCTGAGCACATAGTATCAAAGCACAATTCCCTCCTCCAATTAACAGTCATAAATCACATTCTCCAGTTAGTTTGAAATGCAGGCTTTTCCTCTGGGGCCATTTCTTATCTCTTATTTCAAGAACCTTGGTTCTCACCCTAGTTACAATATTGTTATGTCTAACTAATCTCCCGTGCACATTCCTCCTCCTCCCCCCCCCAGTATCATCTAATTGTAACTCTAATTCTAAGAGTAAACCATAAGAAGGAAAATGGCTGCATCTCCATATGCTGTCAAAGCAAGAACATCCGGTGTTAGCAGCGTTGACGCTACCTGTACAGATCGGGTGTCCGTGAAATCCCAGGCACAGTTTTGAATCCTGCGCGAAGTATTTATTTATTTATTATTTAAATTTATATACCGCCCTATCTCCCTTACGGGACTCGGCGGTGAACAGGCAATAATAAAAATCACAATAAATATTGAATAAAAAGCCTGCTCTAAAATACCCCATATAAAACCCCTAGCAAAGCCCAATCAAAACTACGCCAGGCCGGCCGCACGGAATAGATGGGTTTTCAAGGCTCGGCGGAAGAGGCGCAGGTCCGTAGTTGTACGTAGGTCGGGGGGGTAGGTCATTCCAGAGGGCAGGAGCTGCCACAGAGAAGGCTCTGCCCCTGGGGGTCGCCAGCCGGCATTGACTGGCCGACGGCACCCTAAGGAGGCCCTCTCTGTGGGAGCGGACTGGTCGAAGTAGTTGGATTCAGACAGCTTTATGTCCCCGGTCCATCCGAAAGCGGTCTTCTTTCGCTCTTCTGCTCTTTCCCTTTTTTTCTTTTTTTTTTGCTTGCCAGGATTCTGTTGAGCATGGAGCCCCCGTTGCCAGCTGAAGCTCAAGAGAAGCTCCTCTGCCTGACCTCCATTTACACCCAAGAAGATGGCTCCTTCCCCAGTTCTGGCTCCACACCGGACGTTTGCAAGCAGCCCGTTTACACCGTGGAGAGTTTGCTGAAGCTCAATGCCACTGCCGCCCACAAATTCTTGAAGAAGGCAGGGCGGACGGAGGTGTTTCCGGGATCGGTTAAAGAGAAAGGGTTGGTTGGGGAGGAGGAGGAGGAGGAAGAAGAGATGGACACTCAGCCATCCTCACAGCAAGAGCCTCTTTTCCTGGAAGACCCAGCGGCTTTGGCTGAAAGACGGAAGGCCCTGGAGGGCGGGCTCTGGCAAGTCGGCTCAGGTAAAACCTGGCTTCCAATCCGTTGGACTTGGCCAATTTGGCACGTTGAGGGCAAGAAATAGGCCTGAGTGCTGCGTGGTTGATCTCTGGATGCCTTGTGTAATCCTGCGGTTGGAAGGAGCGGAACTAGAGGAATGGCGAAGGGCAGGAGGAAAGGAACGTAGAGCTTAGATCAGGGGTCCTCAACCTTGGCCACTTTAAGACTTGGGGACTTCAACTCCCAGAATTCCTCAGCCAGCAAAGCTGGCTGAGGAATTCTGGGAGTTGAAGTCCCCAAGTCTTAAAGTGGCCAAGGTTGAGGACCCCTGGCTTAGATGATAGTAATAACAATAATAAGTGTCTTTGGGTAATGAGATACCCCTTTTCATAGCACCTGTCTGCAGACTAGAGCAGGCATCTCCAGCCTCTGCACAGGAGCTTCTGAACATGGTTAAACCACAAACCACCATTGTTAGTTGAACTGAGCGAAGTAAACCATAACTGGTGTGAAGTTAGATGGGAGCAGGGTTTCTACTCTGTTCAGTGCGTTCTTGGGAGGTAAAGCAACATGGGTGAGTAAGCCTTCCCTCCCTCCCTTCCTTCCTCTCTCCCTTCCTTCCTCCCTCCCTCCCTTTCCCTCCTTCCCTCCCTCTCCCTTCCTTCCATTTTTTCTTTTTCTTTCCTTTCTTTCCTTTTTTCCTTTTCCTTTTTTTTTTCTTTTTTTTTTCCTTTTTTCCTTTTTCTTTTTCTTTCTTTCCCTTCCTTTTTTTTTCTTTTCTTTCTTTCCTTTTCTTGACCCTTCCCATCCTCTAAGACAAGAGTTCCCCAACCTTTCCAGGTTGGCGGCCCAAAGCAAGGAGCAAAGGGGGATGATTTTGTAGGCGGGGCAGGCGCATGTGTGCGTGCGCGAGTGCCTGTGATGACGCTCACGTGAGTGGGGGCCACAAACGCCTCATGGCACCAGTCACGAGTGCGGCCGTGCATGCTGGCGCAGATGCGCATGTGCTGGCCGGCCACTCACGCGGCCTGGTGGCGGTTAGGCTGCGGCCCAGTAGTGGGCCCAGGCCCACAGGTTGGGGATCCCTGCTCTAAGATCCAAGCTGCTATTGGACAAAAGGAGCCTGGGGGTGTGCCACTGATAACTTCCTATTGCTATGATATCTCTCGGGCAGTTACTCATTTAGGTTTCCCAGCCTACGGTTGATCACCCAGGCTTCTAACCATATCTAGAAAACCTACTGTCAGTTCAGGCTTATCCCCAGTTAGATTACTTGCAGGGCATCCTGTCTCCAACTGCCTGTGCTTGTTCTGTAATATCCAGCAGAGTTGGCATGCTTTGGGTTCTTCTCTCAAATAAGTCACCTAGTGGGACCCAGGCGGTGTAGCTTCTCTGTTGAGGACCTGCCATATGGAACATCATGTTCAGGTGGCTGTGACTCCTCCTGTCCTTCCACACTGGGCACACCATGGATTAGACTGAAAAGGTTTGGTTCCAAGATGGGACCAAAGAGCAGAAGACCGAGGCAGCCTATCCCATTTTCAAATTGGTATCAAAGCACTCTGAGAGTTGAAGTCCACAGGTCTAAAAGTTGCCAAGTTTGGACCCTCCTGCTCTAGACTGTTCCCTTTTGGCTCAGTGCAGTGTTTGAATTCAGCGCCTGTGACCTCCTGGGTGAGCTCTATCCATTGTTGGCTGTGCTTGGTCTTGCTAAAGTCTATCCATTTCCCCCCCCACACACACACAGTTGAACTGAAATGGAGACATTTTCCCCTGGGAAAACTACCCGATCAAACGGATGATCCCGACACCCTGCTAGTGGATAACTACACCACGATGTCGGCTCTTGATCAGCTGGAAAACGGAGACAGGAAAAATTCCAGCAACATGTGAGTATTGTCCTAGAGTTGGGGAAATGTCTATTGTTGGAGAAGAGTTAATGTTACCCCTTGGAGAAGGAAGGAGGCTGGTTCAATCCTGGCTGAATAATAGTGATTAATGAGGAAGGCCTGCCATTTAACATTTGAGATGACTCTAGGCAGGGGTTCCCAACTGGAGGATGCGAGACAATATTCTGTTGTTAGTTGCGAAGTCGTGTCTGACCTATCGCAACCCCATGGACAATGTTCCTCCAGGCCTTCCTGCCCTCTGCCATCTTCTGGAGTCCATTTAAGCTCAGGCCTCCTGCTTCAGTGACTCCATCTAGCCACCTCATTCTCTGTCATTGTCCCCTTCTTCTATTGCCCTCCATCTTTCCCAGCATCAGGCTCTTCTCCAGTGAGTCCTTCCTTCTCATTCGGTGGCCAAAGTACTTGAGTTTCAACTTCAGGATCTGGCCTTCTAAAGAGCAGTCAGGGTTATACATTTATACAGCTGTCCAACTCAAACACAACGTCGGCAGCATACAACAAAAATAATCAAAAGAATCCTTGTTAAAAATAATCCGTGGGTAAAATGGTTCTGATAAATTATTTATTTTTATGTAAAACATGTATCTAGCCGATCATTTTGACCTCACAGTCCCAAAATAAACTATGTCTATCTGCAATAAATTGTCGTTCAGTCAGATTCAGGCCTGGATGGCTTCCCCTTCTTTCAGTCTGAACTAAATAAACCAGATCAAATTTTCCTACTCCCTCATTGGAATCTTCTAACTCTCCAAAATCTCCCTAAGGAAGCTCGGATGACGGGAGCGAATGGGTCAGTTCCATTATATGTCAGGTGCCCCTCCATTTCCTGGAGGAGATGGGTGTTCCTTTTCGCCAGTTTTGGCCACGTGATGTAACCACACTTGGTGAAATAATTGTGTGCCTTGGTTCTTCCACGTCATTGTGGTCCTGTTCTTTTTCCTACAGCTCATCAGAATGGTCTGGCTTTCTTACGGCGGGACTCTTATGGACCCAGAGTGAGCTTCATAAATTAAAGAGTGGGATTCAGCTTTTTTGAGCGGGAGATTCTGCGCCAATGATACAACACAACGAGAGGTTTTCCTTGCTACTCCAGGAAGAATGCCGTGCCTGCTCTTGGCAAAGTTCTTTGGGGGCAACGCAGCTACTTCTCCACCGTAGATCGTTCCTCCTGGACATTTAAGGGAAGCAGGCACACTTAATCCACCCGACAGATCTACCCATTGCTTAAATTCATTTTTGTATTTTAATAAAATAATTAAACGTTTTAATATTTTTAATGTGCTTTTTATTTTTTTTTTTAAAAAAAGCATGGGATCCATAAATTTGTATGGCGCATCATTGTTGCTATGTTAGGTTCTCTTAAGATTTTAAGAAAAGCAACTTTAAAATATATACATCTTTATTCGTCCCAGATCTGGATTTCGGAACGCGTGTTAAGCTTATTGTGAAGGCACCTATGAGACCGCAAGTGGGTTTTCGCTTTGTTATTTTACAAAGAGGAAACAAACAAGCTGTTTTAGAGCCTGAGCCAGTGGATCATTTATTGAATACACATGAATACCTGGATATAAAGCATCTCTACAAAGGGTGTTACACAGAAATTGGAACAATTCCAACGGTAGGGAAAAGTCCTAAGATAAGGATTGAATAAACATTCCTACCCAGACTGGTCCCTAGAAACTAAAGCTTCAAGCAGGGCTAGATTGGTACACAGGTGAAGTGCTTGTCAGCATCCTCCAAAGACTCTGCAAGAACAAAGCACATCCATGGAGAAGCAACAGCCTAGGAAAGATGATAAAGCAGTGTTTCTCAACCTTGACAATTTTAAGGCATATGGACTTCAACTCCCAGAATTCCACAGCCAGCAATGCTGGCTGTGGAATTCTGGGAGTTGAAGTCCATATGCCTTAAAATTGTCAAGGTTGAGAAACACTGTGATAAACGGACGCCATCCAACAACAAACCCTATTCATTCAAAGATTGTGTTAGGGCTCTTGCAAAGCCACACAAGGTAGTTCACTTACTAAACTGGAGGGCACTACTGGGGCGTGTCTTCTAACGAGGTCCAATGTGCTAAGCATTCAGTAGTTAGGTTATTTGTACCGTTTTCTCGCTCTTATTTGGCGGCTCAGACTACAGCATTAAGTCAAGTTGGCCATCGGTCAACAGAGCCACAAAAACTTCCTCCCTCGAGTACGCCTGCACACCGATGGCTGCTACTGGCAGAGGGGAAGAGGCATTCAACGCAGTGGCAACAAGTGTATTCGCTCTGTGGTCAGTGACCACCAGGAAGCA
Organism: Protobothrops mucrosquamatus; assembly: GCF_001527695.2. NCBI lineage: Eukaryota > Metazoa > Chordata > Lepidosauria > Squamata > Viperidae > Protobothrops > Protobothrops mucrosquamatus. The sequence continues at coordinate 43,318 of NW_015387331.1, forward strand.
ACCGAGATAACTTCAGGCCAAGTTAGAAACATCACTGGTTTGATAAGGAGATACTTTACAACCAACTCATGCAAATATAGGTCAATGCAATATGCAAAAGCGTGAACTGTCTTGTAAAGGGGGGAAAAAACAGGGATCTCTCCCGGAAGCTGATGCTTTGGGGCTTATCACGACCGTTTCAATTAAAAAAACATGCTTTCTTAAAAAGAAAGGCCTTGCCCATCAATGCATACATGCAGCTACAGATAAAAGCACCTGAAGATTATAGTATTCACAAGACATGCGTGTCAGCCCTGACCCAGAGCTAGTGACCTTTTCTGGTGCCCACGTTCCTTTTCTCTTATTCTGCATTCTAAAGAAGTGGTCGGGGCTACCACTTGTAGATATACACTCTGCTCCTCGCACTTCTAAAAGCTATTGTCACGTCTCTCACTGCAGGGATGCTCAACTTTATGACCTGTGGGCCTTCAACTCCCTGAAGGAATTCTGGGAGTTGAAGTCCACAGGTCATAAAAGTTGCCACTCCTGTCTTACTGGATCAGGGCAATTAAAGTATATCTTCGTTCTTTGTCATTGAGACTTACCTTATATTTGGGTCAACAGAAAAAAACCCAAAGATTTATATATATATACACATATTTTTAGGGGGAACAATTAAAGAGTAACAGGTAATTCTATCAATGAAAAAAGTAAAATGTTGTAAATATTACAATGGGACTAACCGTAGTTAGAAGCTATACAAGCAAAAAAAAGAACTGCTAAATATTTACAAAATCACCGAAGCTCACATTTCAAAATTATTTCATGTCCCCCAGTTCTCAGTAGCTAAGCAAACAGTATTAAGCATTGATATAACAATGTATTACAGAAAATTCAAATGCAAATAAATACTTTATAGGATGGGATTTTCTAGTTTTTCAAGATTGATAAAAGATACCATACTGATACACAAAATAAATAAATAAATACATACATACATACATACATACTGTGCTCTCAAAAAGAGCATTTTAAAGCAAAATGTATTTACAATATAGGCAAGTTGTGATTTTTATATATATATATACCGTCCCTTCTATATAAGAAGAAATTCAGCATTGAGAGACAAAGGCAGTGAAATGTCAGTTTTGGAACTGGTATTGAAAAAGTCCAGACAGAAAGAAGTAAATTGATTTAACAAATGTTACAACAGTTTCAGAGAAAAATAATTAGCAGCAAAAAACAAAACAAAAACCAGATACTATTTTAAAATTGCCATTCTCTCCTTGCTTTTACAGAGTAGATTTTGAAATCTTTTTTTTTTTTTTACAAAAAGGGAATTCCTTCTTTGAGGAAAAGAGGTGCTACAGATAGTATACAACTTCCTCTCCATAGCATTTTCCCAAGAAAGCACACAAGAGACTTGTAACATTTTAATATATTGCTAACAATATGTAGTATATAATATATAGCTTTTACTGACAGTAAAATATTTTCATCCTTAATTTTTTTAAAAAAATTCATGCAGTAGCTTTTTTTTCAGCATTCTGTGTGCTGAAAGAGTCTGCTAGAATTGTCTACAAGATTACGACGGGTAAAATGGGAAACACCTATTGTATACATATAGAAACTGAATTGCATGCAAAAAATTGTGAGCACACAAAATTTCACACCGAACTGAAAAGCCATACTTCTGTAATTATCCTGTTAAAAACAAAAGCAGATGTGTAGCACTTTTACTGTCAATAGCCATGTATAAATATGAACATCAGCCTTATGAACGCGAGTATTTTACAAAAAAAAATTCTCTGCGAGACTGTATTAATAAATAGACAATGTGTAATTTATGCAGCATAATGCTCTTAAAATGCACACACATTAGCGGTGCGCCTTACAGTAGTAAAATGGAATTCAAAATTTGCCTGTTATTTTGTTTTCTATAAACCGTTAAGTGCCCATTTTAAATAAAAAGATTTATAATCCTCCATGAGCTACTCCCCTTTGACACACAGTGTCACAAACATAGTGATGAAAGTACAATATTGAGCTAATCTAGAGATGGCTTTTATACATTTTTTTTTTATACAATCAAGAAAGATACAATTTGTATCAACAAACAAAAAGTCGTTTCTGGTTATTTGAGGTGTTGCTCTCAGCTACTTTTAAAAGAGAAGAAATCTAAAAAAAAAAAAATAGGGTTTTGTCCTCATTGATAAAGGGGTCTAGATAACTCCTTCACAACTAAAAATTGCGAAGAATATTCAGGGCGCGCAGATTAAACCAAAGGGCAAATCTGCATTTTTCTTCGGCGCTTCTTAAAGCGCCAGATAAAACTGGGAATGCTGGGATCTGCCTTGCGGTCTTGCTCAGCATGGTGCACCATCCAAACACAATCCAAAGCCACCGGTGTGCCAGCAGCAATTTGGAAAAAAGCCCCGCACCATGACAAATGCAGGGGTCATGTCAGGTGATCCACCAGCATTTTCCTACAGGGACATAAAGCCTGTCTTTCAAATCAGAAGGCAGCTTGGTGGAAGAGCAATCGTGCTACAGGCAGGTGACATCAACATCCCTTGTGGTGGGAAAGTTGTTAGAGGAATGAGTGTCATTTTTTTCTCTCTTAAAAGCCCTGTTTCTCAGACTTGGCAGTTTTAAGATGAGTGGACTTCAACTCCCAGGATTCATGCTGGCTGGGGAATTCTCGAAGCTGAAGCCCACGCTTCTCAAAAGCTGCCGAGGTTGAAGAACCCTACTCTGGAGAGATGCTACCCGCTAGGTCAGTGATGGCGAACCTTTTAGAGACCGAGTGCCCAAACTGCAACCCAAAACCCACTTATTTATCGCCGGGTGCCAGGTGGGCGTGGCTGTGGTGATCATGGCAGATTGGGTAGGTGTGGACAAGGTAAGCATGGTCACCTCGATGCTGCTCGTGGGGAGGGACACCTGTAGGGGCTGGGCAGGGTTGGGGAGATCCAGGGGGTCTCTGGCAGGTGGGGCGGTGGGCAGAAGGCTCATCCTGCGGGGTGAGGCGAGGCAAGGCGAGGCAGGGCGGGGGTGCCATTGTCACAGGGCAAGGTGAGGGCGGGGCGGCTGCTGCCTGACATATCGGCCCCTGCACACAGAGGCCAGAGAGCGCATGGGTGCTGGGATGGATCCGGCCATGTGAGACCTCGGTGAGTTAGCAGGCGGCTGGTTGAAGAGGGACGGTTGCCATCTCCGGGGCGTGGCACGTGTGCCCACAGAGAGGGCTCTGAGTGCCGCCTCTGGCACGCGTGTGCCATAGGTTCGCCACCACTGCGCTAGGTAGCCCTTTCCAATATGTTGAGCAGAAATCTCAAAAATCTAAACAAGTTCTTTCTTGTTAGTATCACTGCACAATTATGCTTGTGATGGACACGGAGATAGAATCACCACCTCGCCAGCTAGTAACATCATCCCTGTCTAGAGCCACCTTGAGTATCCTACTGGATGCCAAATGGAAATAAATTAGGCAGCCGTGCTGGGCATCGCCGGGAATTATTCCAGCCACATGAAACGCCCTTCACAACCCCCTATCCCCTGGGCCTAAAAACAAAAATTCAGAAAGCAGCTTGAAAGCCATTCTCAAAACACCAGAAACAACCCTGACGGCAGCCTCGCGTTCCACTTGTTTCCTAGTCAGAAACATTTTTTAGGCAGTGTCACACCTTCTCATGAAGAAACCCAAGGCCAGTAACTCGGCCTTCTCGGCATTCATGAAAAAAAACTACAGTAGAAGTCAACAAGTCCTAGCTCGAGAACGTATCGAGTTAGTAATGGTTCAAAATGTTCAAAGACACGTTTGGATTGAAAAAGGGTGTCCACTCAGTGCAGCTTTTTTTTTAAAAAAAAAAGAAAGAACATGGAAAAGCTAACTACACCTGGATAAACGCCTCTTCGGGGAGACATTTAGCTACAAAAGTTGCCCAGCTCTTGAGCAAAAATACCCAAACATTTGCCCAGATCATTTGAGCCAGTCAAACAGCTCCAAAGAAGCAAATGCCTGGATCCTCTGCATGGATCCGAAAGTGAAAAATCGAAACGGGTTTATCTACTCGGTAGCATCCTTGGGGAAACGACTACGTCTTCTAACGTCAACATTTAAACCAGGGGTAGTCAACCTTGGCTCTTTTATGACTCGTGGACTTCAACTCCCAGAATTCCTGAGCCAGCACAGCTGGCTCAGGAATTCTGGGAGTTGAAGTCCACGAGTCATAAAAGAGCCAAGGTTGACTACCCCTGATTTAAACCTTTTTTTAAAAAACAACGTGTTTACTCATTTCGTTCTTAGCTGTACTCGGGCCAAACTGAAATGTGAAATTTGATTTGGGATGCTACAATTGTAACCGCCTTTGCACCGTAAAGAATTGAATTGTACAATGAATCGTATTAATTGTACAATTAATCGCCTGCCAATTTTAGCCAGATTCACGTGGAAATGAGACGGTTCAGGTTTAGCTGAGAACTGTCCTACTTGCTTTCGTGTCATCTGTTTGACACGTCATGTCCCAAAGGGCATGACCTAAAGCCCCCCCCCAATCCAAAAGACCCCGTTAGTTGTGCATCCATGCAGTGGTGCTCCTGCCGATCTGCCTTTCCATTTTCCTCACTTGGAGAGCAAAGATTTCTCCAGGGTGCACAAACTGAGTTTCCCAGAGAACCAAGAGTCCTTCAGATCAGAGTTCCTCGCCATGATGGACCACTAAGACAGAGCAGCTGACTGGGCCTCGGAGAAGCTCTTTGAAAGAGATGGGCCAGAACGGGCCAACCTTCAGTGGGTGGGGGGGGGTGTTCAAATGCACACAGCGCATTTTCCTAGGAGCAGCCTGCCAGTTAACGCTGCAAACTACAAAACTCAACTCATGCAATATAATTGCTAACAAGTTTGAGGGACTCATTTCAAACATAGGACCTTTTTGGATTCAAGAAACAGTATATATCCATGCAAAAAGTCTGCACTTCCTGTAAAATACGCCTTTTTTTTAAAAAAAAAATAAATCCCAGCTTAAAAAAAAATTATTTAATACTTACTTATAATACAATCTGCTTTTTTTTTTTTTTTACAGAATTCTTCAAACACATAGTCAACGTAATTGCCAAAAACAATGTACAGAGAGTGGTATACCGGAGGCGGGAAACTGTTCCCAAAACAGAGAATATCTCTATAGGATCATGGGTGCCTCCTGCAGGACACGCTCGTCTCTGGTGCAGCCGGTATTTCTCCCCAGGAATTCCAAGGGATACCGTGCTAACGCCCTGTTCTCAGTTTGGCAACAATCATAGCTGCCAACTGCTGTGCGTCGGTCATGTGTGGATTCTTCTCCATCACGGAGAAGACGACGCCAGCAGGAAAAATATTACAGAGGTTCTTATAAGTTTGGTACTGATGCTCCGGGATAATACGTGGTTCTTGGGGCTCCCCACAAACCCCAATCCAAGGGTTATGCCAGAGTTGCTCCATCTTCTCGGGCATGCTCCTCACCATGACGGGCTCGTAACAGGGTTGCATGAGGTTGTTGCTCAAGGGATAGGAATGGTAGGAGTAGGCATCGGTTGCACACGGTAACGGATCCCAGCTGGCGTGCTGCTCTCGACAGAGCGGGGGCCTCTTCTGCCGAGTAGGGTTGCTTTCGTAAAGTCTCGAATCCGAAACACTGTCCATCCTTGTCATAACCAGCGCACGGCTCGGTTGGGCCGCGGCTGAGGATGGATGAACGTTTGGAGGTCCCGGGTAGTCCCCTGGGCAACTGGACCGTGCCCCGACAAGAGGGTGTTGGAGGTGTAGTGCTAAATGAGAAGCCGAATGCTTGCGCGGAATATGTTTGGGCCGTTCAGTGCCGTAGCTCTGAACCCTGGTTAAGCTCTCGTGATAGCCGTGAGAAAAAGGCTGAGGTCGGTTTTGCGGTGGAAGCCGAGGAACTTTAGCGTGATCCTCGGCACCCACATCTCCCACACCCAGGTACAGGTCGGTATACGAAGAGTAAGTGTCATTGCTGGCATGGCTTAAGCAACTGTCGGGACATGGGCTGGAATTCCTTGAGTAGATACCTTGGTCTAGCTCGACGCCGTAATAATCTGTGTTGTGGACGTTGCTAATGTTCAAACTGGAAAAGTCGTTGAGCATAGAATAATAGCCGTGGTCTCCCAAAGATTCGTACTTGGGGTATGGATCCGCGTAATTGATCGCAGCCCCGTGGCTATTGGTAACCAGGATTGGAGGATAGTGCATACTGGCCATGTGTTCCAGGGAGGATTTCTGATGGGCGAACTGAGAAGAAGACCCAGGCACGGGGCTACTCGCCGACCGAGCATTTAAGGCCCCGACCGCATGGCTTTTGGGAGGCGGAAGAGTTGGGACGCTTAACGCCGTCACAAGAGACGGGACGGAGCTGGCCTCAGGCTTCCGCATCATCGACAGCCGGTCCTCCGGTTCCATCACGACGGACCGGATGCTCGGATCAGACTGGCGTTTTGGAGGGTTGCGCTTCACCTCTGAAGGGTTCTCCCCCCCTTTGCAAAGGGTCGGCCCCGAGCCACATTTGGCCAAGGCGCCTTCGCTCATGGTTTTCACTGCAGATAATTTTGCACTGATGCGAAGCTCGTCGGCGACAGATCTCAAGGGCTGGTTTGTCCGTTCTGGGTGGTAATACTTACATTTGTGTCCATACGTGCATTTTTTCCCTGGAGGGGTGGGGGAGAAAAAAAGTCCTCTCTGATTAAGCCTGTTCCTTGCCAACTATATGTCTTAACTGGATAACCCTAATGAAATCTTTTGCTCTTACCACAAAAACGTAAAATTAAGACATTGGTATTTTCTTACATCATGAATAAAAGGCCCCACAAGTTTCCTTGTTAATAGATCCAAATTCTTGTCACGGTTTTAAGCCAAGGGACAATGCTCCATGAAGGCAGCTAGAGCAGGCCCCACAAATAAATATATTCATTTAAATGTTCACTCAAAATGAGGTATTAGAAAGCATCTTTCAGTCCTTTAATGTCCACTTGGAGTTATGAGATCTTAAATAAAGATCTTCCACATACATGTTATGAGATGTCAGCTAGTAAATGCTTTGGGGTTACAAACTCTCAGCTACATTAGAACACAGTTTGTTGTGATAGTGTTATTCTAAATGATTAAAGAGAATCATTAGTATCTATTCCTCTCTAAACAAAATGAATTTCTTGGCTGTAGATATAATTGAAACCCTAAAGGCAAGAGAGAGCAGAAAAACTAAGGCTTTACTCTCATACATCCATCTGATAATAACCCATGGATCATGAACTAGAGAAAGAGTATTTCTATGCTGCCTCCGGATTTTAAAAATTCAGAGTAAAATCTTGATTAGCCAATAAATTTAAATTGTATTTGCTTCAAAGTCGTACTACTTTACTACAATTATGAGGTGCAAATAACAGTAATGTAATTATTCAATATATTGATTGCTTATTTTAATGTTCCCCAACCTGGAGTCTTCCAAAGATTCAGGGGACTACAAATCTCTTAATTTTAAAAAAAATGTTGGTTAGGCAGTCTGAAAGTATTCCTCAAATCTTTAAAGCGTGGGGTCTCCAAACCTAGCAACTTAAAACTTGTGGACCTCCACTCCCAGAATTCCCCAATTAACCATGAGAACATGAGACCAAGTTTCTCCAAATCCCTCCAGTCACCTACTCACCATAAGGGCATGGTTGCTTTTTGTGTTCTGGAATAACTGGCTTTTTCCTTAAGAAGTTCTCAAGGCTAGGGCCGTGGCGTCCCAATGGGTCATCCGGTGGCATAAACCTAAAAAAAGGAAATGTAGTTAAACTTAACTGGCTAGCATTAATCTCTCTTTGACAAGCTTCCATCTGTTACTTCTTGTCCTGCCTTCAGGTGCTTTGGAGAACAGATGACATGATAGTCTTCCAAAAGTTGAGGGGCTATGACAGAGAAGTGGGGGTCAACCTATTCCCCAAAGCACCTGAGGGCAGGACAAGAAGAAACGGTTGGGAGATCATTAAAGAGATCCAGCCTAGAACTCGGGAGAAATTTCCTGTCAGTGAGAACAATTAATCAACGGCTTACTTCCAGAAGTTGTGGGTGCTCCATTACTGGAGGTTTTTAAGAAGAGAATGGACAGCCATTTGTCCAGAATTATATAGGGACTCCTGATTTAAGCAGGGGGTTGGACTAGAAGACCTCCAAGGTCCCTTCCAGCTTTGTTATTCTGCAATCTGTAAAGTAACCAGCATCCAGTGGGTAGGAAGGTCATACAATATTCTTAGATCAAATTGGCCACGACACAGACTTATTTACTATACTTATGTAGCGCACACTGAACACCGACCGTTGGTGGTTTAAAATATGGTTGCTGACTCTCAAACCAGCAACCTTTACTAACAAGCCAAGATCACAACCACTCTTGTGTTTTAGAAGGAGTGAGTTCAGACAGCAGCTTCTGCCGACAGAAATTTGGGGCTCAGTGGTGGTCGTAAGCCGAGGACTACCTGTAATAAGACTTGGTCCCACACCAAAAGAGGAGGAAGCCTCTCTAAGGAAGATTTGTGCACAATGAATGGTAGGAGGGGAACTAACATACTTGTCATTCACAAAGGAATACATGAGCAGCCGTTCCTCTATGAATTTCTTCCACTCTGGTTTTTCATTCTGAAGGTCGCGGTAATTGTCATTGGACACGATGATGCCGTCCGAGTCGTAGGCCAACTTCACTATAAAGCGGTCATCGTAGCAGACGACGCGTCTCCCTTGCACTCTCCGAGACGGGGTGAAGACGAGGATTTTTTCCTTCTCCAATTTGTGCAAGATTTCTTGGTCTGCAAAATTGGATTTGCATAAGAATGTTAAGATCAAGGGGCTCGGATAAAGAGCATTTATTACGGCTTGTCACTGTTGGCAGTTATATAACGATAGGGATTAATATGACCCATTTGGTTCATTGAGTTTATTTAATTCTTTTAGCTCAGGGGTCCATAACTTTTTTCCCAAGTTCTAGACCAGAGGACCCCGACCTTTTGGGCACCAGGGACCGGTTCCGTGGAGAGAGGTTTTTCCGTGGACCGGAGGGGCGTGGTTTCATGTACTGCCACAGATGGGGAGACCAGCTGGTTTGTGTGGACCGGTTTCTGGCATGCCACGGACCAGTGCCAGTCCACGGACCGGGGGTTGGGGACCCTTTTTCTAGACCACACTTGGCTTTAAAAGTAAAAAAAAATAGGCTTGAGTTGATTCATATTTAAACTTAATTAATACTTTCTACATTATGTACGCAATCCTGTTTCACTTTCTCATATGAAAAAAAGTACTTTTTGACAAGATAATTTTCTCTGGGGCCATACCCCAAGTTTGGGGAGCACATGTAGCAGATCAGTGGCTTAGATGCTACGGGAATCTAAGATACATTTAAGGATCCTGGCAGTATTTTATAGAATTTACATATACTTATAACATTTCTAGTCATACCATAATCATCATTTCCCCAGGCTATTAAGTTTACATCATAACATATGGGATAATTTTTAAGAAGATATTATGGGTGGCAAAATGGTATCTTGTCTGCTGTGAATTACTCATGACACCAACGGACTTTGGGGTGATTTAAGCCTGTAATTAGGTTCCCTCTGGCCTTGACCCATCAAGTACTTGTCTACATTTCTTTCCAAATATCTAAGGGGCTTTGAAAAGGTAGAGGGTGAAATAAGAACACGGAAAAGGATGAACGAAGTTATTACTTAAGCAGAATAAATAATCTGTAGTTCGCATACGGCTCCAACTTCTGAGGACCTCACTGAGAGCATGCCACTGAAATTCAGTGCAAATCATCTACTTTGGAGAGGGTAATTATTGCCAAGTTCTATATTCATTTATTCTAAAATAAGTGTTTATATCTCCAGTAGAATCAATGGGCTTGATTTTTCCCTTAAATCATTCTGATATACACAAAAAAAGCAGTTGTTTCTACTAATACCCCCCCCAGAGTCCTTTGGGGTTGATTTTCTGCTTCTTCATCATCAAGATCATCAAAAAAGAACTGTTGTTAAAAAACAAATGTTTATTTATTTATTTATTTATTAATCGCACTTATACCCCGCCCTTCTCCCAAAGGACTCAGGGCGGCTTACAGCCAATTTAAAACAAATTAACAATACAATATACAAATTTAAAATGTGGTTAAAATAAAATATTAATATAGGCCTTTCTTTTTTAAAACTATTTAAAAACCAAATTTAAAATACCCCTTAGGCCAGTCCTGCCAGCTGAAATAACCATGTCTTGAGGGCGCGGCGGAAGGAGGGGAGATCCGGAATCACCCAGATCTCTGGGGGTAGTTCGTTCCAGAGGGTGGGGGCTCCAACAGAGAAGGCTCTCCCCCTGGGGGTCGCCAACTGACACTGTCTGGCTGACGGCACCCTGAGGAGACCCTCTCTGTGGGAGCGTATCGGCCGGTGAGAGGTAATCTGTGGCAGAAGGCGGTCTCGGAGATAACCAGGTCCGATGCCATGGCGCGCTTTAAAGATGATAATCAACACCTTGAAGCGCACCCGGAAGGCCACAGGCAGCCAGTGCAGCTCGCGCAGCAGCGGCGTTTACCCACTGTTGCTTTAGGCAGGCACAAGCCTAGATAGGTGCAAACTTCTACAGTTCAACCCTGAGTTGCAAATATTCTCTTCTATTGCTACAAACCAGTTTGCAAACAGGGACAGGTACAAAACTACAATACTGCTTGTGCCCAACATATTAGTACTGCTTTTAATAATAAAAGGTAAAGGTTTCCCTATCGGTCGTGTCTGACTCAAGGGCGCGGTGCTCTCATCTCCATTTCTTGGCTGAAGACAATTTCCATGGTCACTTGGCCAGCGTGGCTATATGCCAAAGGCACGCGGAACGCTGTCACCTTCCCACCAAAGTGGTACCTATTGATCTACTCGCACCTGCATGCTTTCAAACTGCTAGCTGGGAATAAGCTTTGATTAAATTTACTGAAAGGAAAGGAAAGCCTATAGGGGGAAAAAAGAGTGATGATGAAAATGCACACGGAGTTTTTCTCCAGATCCGTGGGGCTTCTATTCAACAAAATCCTTAAAAAGTCCAGAATTCATGGAGATTTGCTGTCATCTTCTTTCACTAGAATCAGGGGTAGGCAACCTCGGCTCTTTTATGACTCATGGACTTCAACTCCCAGAATTCCTGAGTCAGCATAGCTGACTCAGGAATTCTGGGAGTTGAAGTCCATGAGTCATAAAAGAGCCGAGGTTGCCTACCCCTGCACTAGATGGTGCCTGTTTGCAAAATTATCTCTGCTCCCAAGTGACCAGCAACCTTTCCATCTAGAGAAATGTATGAATGAGGAATTCTAAAGAACAGCCAAAAAAAAAAAAAGCATTAAAAAACCCCCTAGATCAGAGATGGCGAACCTTTTAAAGACCGAGTGCCCAAATTGCAACTCAAAACCCACGTATGCATCGTGCAGTGCCGGGGTAGGTGTGGCCCATTGGCTGGGCGTGGCCCATTATGTGGGCGTGGCTGCAGTGGTAACGGCAGACTGGGTGGGACTAAAAAGTTCAATCAATCAATTCCAACTTTGCGAGATCTTTTTTTTCCCGCGAGAAGTTGCAATTGACTGATTGAACTTTTTTTTTTTTTTTTTTGGCACATGTGGCAGAGGCCTAAAGCGAAAAGGTTTTATAAAACCCAGCTGAAGGCCTAGGACTGGGGCGATGGCGCGCGTGCCCACAGAGAGGGCTCTGAGTGCCGCCTCTGGCACCCGTGCCATAGGTTCGCCACCACTGCCCTAGACTACAGCTTTCAGAAACCCCCTGATAATGCTTGTCTGTCACGTTTGGAGTCAAAATAATGGAGTCGTTTTCATCCGTACAGCAAGGCTTTTCAGAGCAACTCTTAGCAAGGAATGCTATTCTACAGTGTTCCTGTGATGGGGGCCATGATTGTTCTGGCTCGTAGAAGAGGCCCCAAAAGCCCCTCCTTCAATCCACAAGCAGGAGACGGAATGGGATGAAATCCTTTCAGTGTCTCTTACTTTTTCCACTAGGAAATACTCTGACCATTTCTTTTCCCAAAGAGGACTTGCCAGATGAAGCTGGTTGAAGTCATCACTGAAGTTATTATGAAACACTAAAGCTACTTCCCCAAATGATTAATAAATTCTTCCAGCACAGTTCAAATTTGCAGAATATTCTTTGAACACCCAGTTTTCTTCCTATTCTGCCCTTCCTTAATTCCATTTTGGTTTCCAGAAAAATAGGTCGGGGGGGGGGGG
>NW_015387331.1:55689-62846 GCF_001527695.2 Protobothrops mucrosquamatus
ACGTGGTTCAAAACGTTCCTCAATGTAAAGCATTAATATAGCCCTTGAGATTTCAATGGCCATGCAAATTTTTCCCAATTATATTATGCAAACATGGTATGCAAATACCCTCCATTATAGTAGACAGAGTAACTGAGTCATCCTACTGGAAAAATCCTCATCTTTGATATAACAGTTATGCCAGAAGTGGTTACCTGTAATTGGAGCGTCTGGTCGACTCTGTTCCTTCCTCCAGGTTGGCACAAATACTGTTATATCTTTGTGACCTTTTTCTAGAAACCAATCAACAGCTAGCTGAATCCCTCGACAGGAAAATCCTTCTTTGTTTCCATGGCTGAAAACAAACAAAAAATAATTCAGACAATCCTGATATATCTTGATGAAGATGGCCGAGTTGAAAATGTAATACATAAAAAAGGCAAGGCGTTTATTAAAGTTTAGGAGAGGGAATTAAAAAGATTTAGGGGGCGAGGGGGGAAAAACAGGCAAACCTCAATCTCGCGAACCAAGGATGTCCCAGAATAATGTTGCAGGATCCAATCTGAGTCGGTCACCGGGATCAGAGGAGCTGAAGTCCATCCGCAGGGAACGTCTCTGTCTCTAGAACAGCAACCCGCAACCTTTTGGGCATCAGGGACCAGTTTGGTGGAGAGGGGTTTTTCCAAGGACAGGAGGGGGGGGCGGTTCGTGTGCTGCCTGCATCTCACAAATGGGGCTTCACTTGTTTGCACGGACCGGTAATGGTCCACGGACCAGGGATCCCTGCTCTAGAACAAAGCTTTTCAACCAGTGGTACAGATACCACCTGTGGTACATTGGCACCTGGCAGGGGGTACGCGACCATCCTAGAAAAGTGGTAGCGGGGGAGGGGAATGAGCTGAACCGGTGGCAGCACCGCACAAGCCTGAGCGAGAGACGGCTGGAGCTGTAGGGCTCAGTGGAAGTGCCAGGATCAGCGCTTCTTCGGGGCTCAGGGCTCAGTGGAAGCGCCAGGATCAGTTCCAGGCTCCAGCTGGAGCTCGGCGCTGATCCTGACGCTTCTGCTGAGCCCAGAAGAAGCGCCGATCAGCTGGAATGTTGCAGCATCTCCAGGGTCTTGTGATTTACATTCAGATGCTTGGCAACCGATTCATATTTATGACGGTCAGTGTCCCAGGGTCATGTGAAGTGACCAAAACCTGCTGCAACCACCCAGCAGACGGATGGGGGAATAAAAAACCAAACACCCCGCTGCCAATCCCCAACAGAAATGCTCACAACAATGAAAACCTCGGACAGGAGGAAGAGCGCCTCCGGGTGGGCAGGCAGGTGTCTTGCTTGGCTGTGGCTTGGGGGGCACTTTTTTCAGTGCCATTGTAACTTCGAACAGTCACTAAGCGAACTGTTGTAAGTCGAGGACTACCTGTACTTTATCACTTTTTTCCTTTGGGGGGGGTCATCAAGTTTTTGACACCTTGCTAGGCGACTGGTGGTACTCGGATGTTGCCATATCCTAAAAGTGGCACAAGGGGTGAAAAGGTTGAAAAGCCCTGCTCTAGAATATATGCCCATTCTGGAGACAGAGAATTCCCCCAAAGAGGGGCTTTAGCACAAGTCTGGAGGTTTGGAGGAATAAATCTTTGGTCCCGGTGACTGACTCAAGACTGGATCCTGCAAACTTCACTCTGTTTTCTAATATTTCAGGGAGAGAAAAATCATTTAGTGCCAATGGGTTTTAATAGTACTGCCTGTAACTCTGGTGTTTAACAAATTATCATCAAATCTTAACATTCTTATAACTGTGCTGAAGGGCAAATCAAATGCCCATAATATGTAGTCATTATACTGACAATTTACTGCAATTAATTTCATTTTTATTAGCATCGGTAAGTCATGAAAAACAAGATGTGTATTTTCCATTCCGTGGTGTAATACACATTTATTCAGAAATAATGAAACCCACCTCCGGACAAAGATAAAGGTGCATAGAAGATATAGCCTAAAATCTGGTTATGCTGTTTAATGGTGACATCAAAGTTTGAATTTTTATCCATGTGTGACTTAGGATTCAGATATTCCAGAAGCTTTTGTGAGATTTATTTATTTGTATTTATTTTATTGATAGCACCTATCCTCTACAATAAGGGTCTCCAATCTTTTAAGACTTGTGGACTTCAACTCCCAGAATTCCAGCATGGCTGGCTGGAGAATTCTGGGAGTTGAAGTCCACAAGTCTTAAAGATGCCAAGGTTGGAGACCCCTGTTCTACAGTGATGAGATCATACTGAGATCCATATGGTTCCCTCCCTGATGACATATCGGACTGTCTAGACTAGGCTTCTTATCCAGGCCTTAGGGTAGGGTGGATGGGACAGCACCACCGCTACCCTGTTTGTGAGATTTTGTGTCTTCTGTATTGCTGAGTTGCCACCTTGCGATTATTTTGCAGGGGTGTACTTTTTAATTTGTTTGGATTCGTTGTCTCTATCTGTTGTTTTTGTATTTTATTGTTGTGAGTCACCTAGAGTCAGCTGGAGGCGAGCGGCATCCAAGTGGAATAAATTTGTTTTTATAGCATGCCTGAATCAGAAGACTCTGGGCAGATTACAAGCGTGTAAGAAACAATTCAAGGGGCAGGAGCTCTAAACATCTCTCCCAAAATGGACACCTCCAGCCATCAACTGGAAGTAACAGTTCAGTGGGACAGGGCCATAGGAGGGGGCTGCACAGAGCTCCAGGTACAGAAAGTTCAATGTACAGGAGACCCAATAGAAATAGAGATCCACATCTCCCTAATCCCCAGTGATGAGGGACCTTCATGGGCACTTTTAGGATGCCCTCAGTGGATGGGCAGATTCAAACCTTGTAAGGTGGTACAGGAAGTCCTCAACTGACAACAGTTCATTTAGTGACTGTTCAAAGTTACAATGGCACTAAAGTGACTCATGACCATTTTTCACACTTATGACCACTGCAACATCCCCATGGGCGCGTGATCAAAATTCAGACGCTTGGTAACTGATTCATATTTACGACGGTTGCTTGTGGCCCGGGGTCACGTGATCCCCTTTTGCGACCTCCTGGCAAGCAAAGTCAATGGGGAAGCCAGATTCACTTAACAACCACGTTACTAACTTCAGAGTTGCACTGATTCACTTAACCGCCGTGGCAAGAAAAGCCATAAAGGGACCAAAAACTCACTTAGCAACTGTCTCGCTTAGCGACAAAAATGTGGGGCCTCATCTGTGGTCCCAGACTACCTGCATCTGATGTAACTGATGTACCTGGGGGTTGAAATGCAGGGCACTCTGCAAAATGTGCCATTTGAATCCACTGTGGTACACTCCTATCCACATTTGAAATAAACATTTGTCTGGATGCTGATTTCCTGGAAGGGTTTTTAGGCAAGAAAAGAAAGGGCGCAAGGGCAACAAAAACAGCACAAAGGTGTGAGCTACCTCATTGCCACATTACTTCCATCAATTACGATTGGCCTCAAGTTGTCAGAGCTGTCCACCACTTCCTCCTCCAGGGACAGCTCGGGGCTGGTCACCTCTTTGGCAGCCGTCCCGCCCAGGGGAGCCGTGGCACTTCCAAGGCTAGCCGGCCCTTCGTTCTCAGCCTTGTTGCCAAGCCTCACAAGTTCGGCCAAAATATCATTGATGAGAGCGTCGGCCCCCAGCTTGTTCAACACGGCTTGAATCTGATCCCCCGCGTAGCCCAGTTTTAAAGCAAAATCAATCTTCGCTTGATATTCTTTGTCCGAGTTCGCTTTACCATCTTCCAGTTTTAACTCCTGAAGAAGGCTGCTCTGGGAGAAGCTGGGCTGATCCAAGCAAGGAGAGCGGCAAAGCTGCCGGTGAGGCTTGTGGAGGGGAACGTCCTTCTCCCTAAACAGGGTGTTGCTGGAGCTGTTCTTGAAGCAAGGCAGCTCGTTGTCGCTCTCGGAGCTTGTCCATTCTTCGGATTCGCTGCTGCAATCCCCGCCGCCTTGCTCAAGAGTCCTCTCATTTCGGGAGTGCCTCTTCTCCATTTTTTTTAGCCTTTCCACCATAGACCAGGCCGTCATCACGTTGACCTTCTGGTGAGATCCCCCCAAATTGCTCTCAGTGCCAAAAGCGCTCGGAATGTGTGCACCGCTGGGTCATCTCCCGGCTTGCTTCTTAAACCGGTCTTGATTTGTGAGAGTCACAAAAAACAATTGTGCAACTTTTGGGCAGGCAGCGGAGAAAAAATTAAAAGAGAAAAAAACAACAGGAAGTTAGTGACAAGTAGCAATCTGCCACAATAAGAAAAGTAAATGAGAAAGTAAGCCTCAAATCCAGATAAACTAGAAGAATTAACCAGTGGAACCAGTGGAACCAATTAACCAGTGGAACAACCTGCCTCCAGAAGCGGTGAATGCTCCAACACTGGAAGTTTTTAAGAAGAGACTGGACAGCCATTTGTCTGAAATGGTATAGGGTTTCCTGCCTGAGCAGGGGGTTGGACTAGATGACCTCCAAGGTCCCTTCCAACTTTTTATTTTTATTATTATTATTATTATTATTATTATTATTATTATTATTATTATTATTATTATTATTATTATTATTATTATTATTATTATTATTATTATTATTATTATTATCGCACAGTCAGCCAGATGTTCAGACTGGATTTGGCATTTTTGTCCACCTATCGAGTCCTCACCAAGGACCTGGGATAGGCAGATGTGGATGTTTGATGGTATTACAGATATCGTCGCAGGATGGAAGCAGTTCCTAGTAAGGCTGCCTTTTGCAATTGACTAATGGCGAATTTGTCAATGCCGATGATGGTGTTCAAGTGGTGCTCCAGTGGTTTTGGGATTGCACCCAAGGCGCCTATTACTATTGGTACCTACCCTTGCTTGCCTTTGCCACAGTCTTTTTATTTCTATTTGTAGGTCTTTGTATTTTGTGATCTTCTCCAGTTCTTTCTCGTCTATTCTGCTGTCTCCAGGCACTGCCATGTCCACTATCTAGACTTTTTTGTCTTTCTTATCGACAATTGTTAAGTCCGGGTGACTATTATTATTATTATTATTATTATTATTATTATTATTATTATTATTTTTTATTATTATTATTATTATTATTATTATTATTATTATTATTATTATTATTATTATTATTATTATTATTATTATTATTATTATTATTATTATTATTATTATTATTATTATAATATAACCTCCCAAGGGGAAAGGATTTGCGAGAGATGCAGAGTTATAAGTCTCTCTGCTTGAGAAATCAATACTGCTTGGGACCATACTGTGCTGGATCAGACAATGGGATCCAGAACTGGTTATATGCAGGCCAGATTCGCACCTCATATTATGCTAAACCAGAAGTGTGTAAGTTTAGTAGCAGCAAAAGGCCATACCAGTTTTTAAACAGCGCATCTGACGCCATGCGATAAAGGCGAGAAGCAGCATTAAAAGTGGTTCCCCCAAATAAAGACTACAAGTCTCGTGTTTTTTCTTTCTCGTACACTTATACAGGTAGTCCTTGACTTACATCCATTCAATCAGTGACTACTCAAAGTTACAATGGAAGTGGAAACAGTGACTTACCACTGGTCCTCACACTTACGAACGTTGCAGCATCCTCACAGCCATGTGATCAAAAATCAGGCATTTGGAAACCAATGGGTATTTACAATGGCTGCAGCATCTGGAGGCCATCTGATGGCCATTTCTGACCTTCCCAGCCATTAAGTGAAGCTGGATTCACTTAATGACCCCATGATTCACTAACAACTGCAGTGATTCATTTAACAATCGTGGAAAAAATTCATTTAACAACCAGTTTGCTTAGCAATGGAAATTCTCCTCCTGATTGTCATAAGTCAAGGACTACCTGTACACATACGCACAGAAAACTGATATCCACAGATTCAATAGAGGCAATATGAAACTTAGCAACACGGGAGCCGAGTGGAACTTGTTACTGGGGGAACAACAAAATCAGTATAAGGAGTTGTGATGTGATGCACCACAAGCGCTCTCCGAGCCATGCTGTGGATCGAGGCACTAAACCATGACTGCATTAGTTATCCCTGACGGAACAAATCATAACCGGCACGGTTCACATGCAACTAGTTTACAACCATGGTGTACCAACGACAATGTTTGAATTCATGCTAAATTGACATCAGACAAAACACACTATAGTTCAGTGTGACCCACCTTAAAGTTCATGCACTGAAATCAATGGGGATGGAAAAAAGCTAAAGATATTAAGGCTAGTGTAGAGATGTTAATTTCAAGAGATCGGTATGAAAGTATGGATTCAACCTAGGGAACTGTAGCATGTAATAGGTAGAGAAGAGCATCTGGCAGATAAACTGTTCTAAACGTACATGCATCCCTTTTCATCTCTAAACAGTAGCAAGCCCAATGATATCCATAACCATAAAGAAGAAAATCCATTATTTACCGAATGTATCTCCTGCATACAAATAGTTCCAAGTTCAAATCGCTGATATTTTTGGTCGGAGGGACTAGGATTCGGTTGGAGTGCTACTGCAAGAGCAGATATGAGCGAGTAATCTAATGAAGCAGTGACTCAACAGTAGAAAAGTACCAGTTAGCATATTCTCCCACTCCTTCTTAGTGACTGGTTAACTTTTTAACACTGATAACATACTGGGACCAACCTCCCCCTCCCACATTTCATGTATCAGCTGAGGGTGGTCCAAGCTGAAACTCACTGAAGGAGAAATGGATCGTTGTTTTTCTGGATAGCTCCAAGAAACTGCCCAGCCAGCCTTCAGCAGCTGCAAAAAGATAAAAATAAAAAGGAAATTACATGTTAGAGATCGTTAGGAAAAGGATGGAAAAATAAAACCGTTAATGCTGTAATGCTTTTGTGCAAGTGTATGGTAGGGCCGCGTGAAATACTATGCCTGGCCTTGTCTGCGGGAACTCAAGCAAATTGTAGAGCAAGAAAGCTTTTGCCAGGATTAAAGGAAGTGGAGAAACTCGTTCGAAGAAATATAACATTTTGATTTCGGAAAATACATTAGTTAAGGCAGTGGTTCTCAACCTGTGGGTCGGGACCCCATTTGGGGTCGATCGACCATTTCACGGGGGTCGCCAAGCAAGGCTGTCCGCCATTTTTTTTGTCCGCCATTTTTTTTGTCCGCCATTTTTT
>NW_015387331.1:62946-68518 GCF_001527695.2 Protobothrops mucrosquamatus
CCTCGACTTACGACCGGTTTAGTCCTCAAATTACGACCGGTTTAGTCCTCAAATTATGACCGGTTTAGGCCTTGACTTACGACCGGTTTAGTCCTCGACTTACGACCGGTTGGGGTCGCGGCATTAAAAAGGTTGAGAACCACTGAGTTAAGGGAAATCACCCTAGAGATGTGGGAAACAATGCACAAGGTGGGAAAAGCCAAGATTTTTCTCCCTCCTCTGTAATATTAATAGGGGGGGGGCGTCAAATGGCACTGTTAGATGCGTCAAGGTAACTGGCCCAAAGCTAAACAGTGGAATCGCGATAATCTCCAATTTAAACTTTTGGAAAAGTTACTAAGACAAATTCATCTGAAACCGTCAATGAGTACTAATCCTCACCAGGGGCCTCCAAACTTGGCAGTTTTAAGACTTGCGGATTTCAACTCCCAGAATTCCTCGGCAGCCAGGCTGACTGGGGGATTCTGGGAACTGAAGTACACAAGTCTTAAAGTTGCCAAATTTTGAGAGCCCTGTTTTATCCCATCACACCAGCATGGTATTATGATTGGAAACTGGACTGAGAGACTCAGATTCAAGTCTCTGCGCATGGAAATGTGCTGAGTATGATTTTCCAGCCTAGCGTACCTTTTAGGGCAGGGGTCCCCAACCTTGGCAACTTTAAGACCTGTGGACTTCAACTCCCAGAATTCCCCAGCCAGCATGGCTGGCTGGGGAATTCTGGGAGTTGAAGTCCACAAGTGTGGAGTTGAAGTCCACAAGTGTTAAAGAGACCCAATAGTAATCTTCCAATACTTAAAGGGCTGTAACGGAGAAGAGGAGATCGATTTATTCTCCATAGCACCTGAGGGCAGGAACGAAGCTTGTCAGAGGGAGTTTCAACCTGGAAATAAGGAGGAACTTGTTGACAGTGAGAGCAGTTAATGAATGGAACAGTTTGCCTCTGGAGTTGTGGGTGCTCCATCGCTGGAGGTTTTCAAGAAAAGACTGGACAACCGTTTGTCCAGGATGGTATAAGGACTCCTGCCTTGAGTAGGGGGTTGGACTAAAAGACCTCCAAGGTCCCTTCCAGCTCTATGACTCTATGATTAAAATTTCAGTATGTTTTAAATCACCAACTCCAGAAAACCATGAGCGAAAACAGTGATGCTGAATTGTTATTTTCTTGTGGTCTTCAGAAAGCGAGCTAACCACAGACCAATGAAACTTTCAATGACAGTTTCACAAAACATTCACCAAAAATGGAAAATGAGCTCTACTCAGTCTCCACCATGTCACATGGACTGACATAAAGCTCCTTTTGAAATCCATCTGTCATTTGAAAGGCTTCATAGTGACCACTGTTCTCAAGGAAGTAGGCAATATCATCCCCTCCCGATGTGTTGGAAAACAATTCCCAACCACTTAGGCTAGCGCAAAGGATGGTTACCGATTCTGGAAGGGCATGCGCAAAGGGCATCAAATGGCATGCATGAAAGGGCACCCTTGGTGGTCAATAGATGGGATTGGGGTATGCATCTAAGCCCATCTTTTTTTCCCCGGGATGTGCTGTCAAGTTGGGAGCAACTTTCACACCAATAGTTCATCCACCAATTGTCAGAGGTATATTCCTCTGCTCTGAGAGAACATATTCCAAAAAAGGAGAATATTTGTAACTGAGGGTTGAAGTGAGGGGTCCTTGGTGGTCTCTGAGCTTAGTTGTCTACGACTTGATGATCAGACTCACCCCCCAAAGGAGGAGTCAAGCACATCATCAGTTTGAAGTCTCCTTGTGCCCACAAGAGATCTTTTCCAACACATTGATAGGGGAAGGATATTTGTAGGCTGGAAAGGTATTACACCAAGATTAACATCAGACCAATTAAGTCCAGATCTTGACAGACTTGAACACTGGGCCTTATCTAACAAAATGAAATTCAACGTAGATAAAAGTAAGGTTTTACACTTAAGACAAGAAAAAACAACTCCATGGGTATAGACTGGGTGAGACTTGGCTTAATGCCAGTAACTGCAAGGCATCTTGGAGTCCTAGTGGACAATCACTTAAAGATGAGTCAAGAGTATGCAGCAGCAGCCGCCAAAAAAGCCAATGCAATCCTAGGCTGCATTAATAGAGGGATAGAATCAAGATCACGCGAAGTTCTAGTACCACTTTACAAAGCCTTAGTCAGACCACATTTGGAATACTGCATCCAGTTCTCGTCACCACAATATAGAAAACATGTTGAGACTCTGGAAAGATGCAAAGAAGAGCAACAAAAATGATTAGGGGGGCTGGGGGTTAAAGCATATGAACAACGGTCACAAGAATTGGGTATGTCTAGCCTAATGAAAAGGACTAGAGGTGACATGATAGCAGTATTCAAATATTTGAGGGGCTCAAACAAGGATGAGGGGGTCAAACTATTTTCCAAAGCACCAAAAGGCAAGGCAAGAAACAATGGTTGGAAACTAACCGAGAGAAGCAATTTGGAACTAAGGAGTAATTTCCTAAAGGTGAGAGCAATTGCCAATGGAACAGCTTGCATTCAGAAGTTGTGGGTGCTCCATCACTGGAGGCTTTCAAAAAGAGACTGGACAACTATTTGTCTGAATTGGTATAGTGTCTTCTGCTTGAGCAGGGGGTTGGACTAGAAGATTTCCAAGGTCCTTCCAATTCTGTTATCCTATGTTCTATGTTCCTTGAGTTCTATTGACTCTTATCTACTGCCAATTTGTACCTACTTACCATTAGTAATTCAAATTCCTATAGAGAGCTAGTATGGAATAAACTTCTACTCATTTGAAAAACCTTGGTTCCAGGTTTCTTGTGTCTTGACAAGACTGCTCTCAAGTAGCCCACCAATCAGATGACTGGTCAATATGCCCAGGATCAGGAAGTCATATATGAAAGCAACAAAACTATCTTATGCCTATATTACACACCGACTCACAGGTAAATTCCACTGAATTCAATGGCAAGTATTCCTACAGCAAATATAGGCGTGTCAAAAGCTAGGACGTAATGCACAATATCAGTGGAGTCCACCTATTCCTTATGTTTCTGCTTCATGCCTTCTTCTTCCTTCCTTCTCCAACACAGGAAACATCCTTCTCCAATAAATTAATTATGTATAAATAATATAAGTCTCCAAGAAATAAGAGAGATACATAATTCTTTAGGAGGAGTCTGGTAGCACAAATGTTACTGAAAGGAATCAGCTTCTGCAAGTTGCAAATTGCTTCATAAAATGTACAGAGTGGCTAAACTTATGAAGAATTCAAACTGGAATGAGGCAGAGACAGGAAGATGGTTTGTTATGCAAACACAGATTATACATGAGATGTCCCTCATCAATTAATCAATGATGTCTCTCAACAATTGTAATGTGTAAAAACCCACAGTATTTGCTGAGACCTTGTGCGATGGCCTGAAACCTTTTGATGTATGTTAAGTTCAACAACCTCTCAACCCACAGCAGAGTTTTTTAAAAATCCACTTTTCCCACACTGTCCACTTTGAGGTCTGCTAAAAAAGCATCCTGGAAGGTTGAAATTTTAAGCAGAGACTAAGAAAGCCTCACCACAAATCTCCACATATGACCTAAAGCCGGTCTTTTGGGAAACTTCATTAGAAAGGAACTGCTATTACAACGATTTAGGTATTTTTTTCCCCCTCAAGAAAAATAGGGAAACTAGTATGTTTACTGACATCTGTTTTGCAACCTGGGAAATCTTTTGCAATGTGAAAACTGCTCGTTTTAAACGTTTTGATAGCCCACGTGCTCTCTGAAACCGAAAACTAAAATTAAAGTTGAACCCTTGTCTTACACTCTGAGCCCAGCTATGCAAATCAAGGGGAATTCTCAGCTCAGAATTTCCATATGAGTTACAGAAAGGAATGGTCTCTCTTCCGCCTTTTTTCTTTTCTTTTTTTTAACTTCAAGGGGCGGATTGGGGGGAGACATCAGCACTGGAAATCCTCATTCAAACACAGGTCAACAAGAAGCTTAACATTTCAGCGTTGAAATTTTTGTAGAAAAAAATAAATAGCAACCACAAGGGTTTCGTTGGCAATTAAAAATCAACACTGATTTACTGACATGTAAGCACAAACCAGTCTGAAGCATAGATTATTATTTTTTTCAAAACAGAAATGTGGGGTTATTTGTTTCTCCCGATTATTGAGGCTTATTTTTGCTGCACAATAACCTAAATGCCTAGCTACGGAAGTCACTGCCAGGAATTCCTTAACTGGAGGAATTTGGAGCTGAGATTTTCAGCAGCAGAAAACAGAGGAACACCTCTAGAATTTAAAAAAAAATAATGGAACAAACGCTTAAGGGGAAAAAGTTAAAAATAAGGCGAGGAAAAATCTTCCACATTCCCAGATACGTAGTTCCCAGAACATGTCCTCATAAACCACCTGAGTTTTGCCAGTGGTCTGGAAACAGCATGAACTTGGACTGAGTCCAAAAAAGATCACGTAAATATGACCTAAGTCTAAAGGCACATCGGATTGTATTTTATAAACACGGAACTCCTGCCTAATTTGTTATGAAATCAGTGAAAACAATCCCTTACGTTTGAAAAACAGTGGAGAGTCTGCTGAAGATTTTTGGGGAAAAAAGATTAGTATTTGTTTTTGAATCTCTACAAACAAAGCTCGCTCGCTCAACACGTTACCAAACTTATAACTTTAGATTGTCCGTGACTGCATTAGCAGCCCCAACTACAATTATACCTTGGCATATTTCTGCGTTCTGCACACCGGTACCAATCTTCCTCATCCTCCAGAATTCAGAAACGCCCAGAATTCTCAGATTTGACATATCCTTCTCAGAAGTCTGGGAAACACAGTATGTTCTGGAAAGATTTCTATCGGTTGCCTGTCTCCTGTACTACACTTCGTTGTGAAGCAGGCTTGTTTTGGGCCTCGTAGGCTAGTTTGAGGCAGGCCTTGACTCACCTGGAGACCGTGAACAATGAGGCCTTAACACCTCTATGACAGGGCTGCTGTAAAGAATTTAGGAGCCTGGGAGTACCATTCAATATTTCAAATAGCAATAGCACTTTGAGTTATTCATAAAAATAATAAAAGCAAGATAAAAAAAAATCTAATTTATTTATTAAATTTATATATACCGCCCTATCTCCCTTACGGGACTCAGGGCGGTGAACAGGCGATACTAAAAACCACAATAAAAAATAAATAGTTTCTGTTCTAAAATCAAATTAAATAACGGGCCTGTTCTAAAAACACCCCATACAAAACCCCCCACTAAAACATAATCAAACTACGCCAGGCCGGCCGCACGGAATAGATGGGCCTTCAGGGCTCGGCGAAAAAGGCGCAGGTCCGTAACTGTACGTAGGTCGGGGGGTAGGTCATTCCAGAGGGCAGGAGCTGCCACAGAGAAGGCTCTCCCTCTGGGGGTCGCCAGCCGGCATTGTCTGGCCGACGGCACTCTAAGGAGGCCCTCTCTGTGGGAGCAGACTGGTCGAAGAGAGGTGTTTGGTAGGAGGCGGTCTTGCAAATACCTAGGTCCATTGCCATGGAGCGCTTTAAAAGTTGTTACTAACACCTTGAAGC
>NW_015387331.1:69366-70550 GCF_001527695.2 Protobothrops mucrosquamatus
GGTCACAGGATCAAACTCTTCCCACAAAATGGACTCAAGACCTGCCTCCGTTGGCCCGCCTGAACTAGTCCAATCGGAGGCTAACCCGGCCCGGATCCGATCGATTTTGTCATGCAGGTAACACCCAAATTCCTCTGCCCGACCCTGCAAAGGGACATCCCGGACCCTCTGATGAAGGAGGGAGCGGGACACCCTAAACGGCGGCAGATCGGTTACCTGCAGACGCGATAAGAGCGGAGAAATAGTTGCCGCTCTTATCGCTACTAGGTAAGTCCTTAAATGGGACTTTACCAATTTCCGATCGGATTCGGAGCGGGTGGCCCTCCAATTACTCTCTAGGCATCTCTTCCAATGCTTCATCACCCTCAGCTCCTCGGAAAACCAAGGAGCCAAGGTAGACCGGCATCGGATGAGGCACGACCCAGTCCAGGGCCCCCGCGGCCGCACCATTCCAGGCGGCCACCAGGTCCTCAGTCGAGCCGCGGGTCAAGGTCTCAGGTATTGGCCCAAGCTCCGTCTGGAACCTCTCAGGGTCCATCAGGCGCCTGGGGCGGAACCATTTTGTCACTTCTGGTCCCGCCTCCCCACGGTGGGGCGTAGCGGTAGGAAAGGCCAGCCAAAGGAGAGAGTGATCTGACCATGACAGGGGCTCAACGACCATTTCCCCTAAACCATGATCACTCAGCCACTGGTCGGAGGCAAAAACTAAGTCCAGTGTGTGTCCTCCGGTGTGGGTAGGGACATCTACTAATTGGGTCAGGTCCATGGCCGTCATGGAGGCCATGAACTCCCGAGCCACCTCAGATGCTTCACCTAACGATAGCAGATTGAAATCCCCCATGACTAACAGTCTGGGGGTCTCAATCGCCATCTCGGCTATCACACTGAGTAGCTCGGGTAGGGCTGCTGATACATAGCGGGGAGCCAGGTATACAATCAGCACGCCCTGCTGCCTCCCATGACCCCACTTCACACCTAGGGATTTACAACCGGCAGTCTGCGGCACAGTGGTCTCCCTTGGATCCAGGCCTTCCCTAATAATAACCGCCACCCCCCCCACCCCGACCCTGGGCTCTCGGCTGGTGAAATGCACGGTAACCTGGCGGGCACATTTCAACGAGGGGCACCCCCCCTCTTGGCCCAGCCAGGTCTCCGTAATACCCGCCAGGTCCACCTCCCCCTCC
>NW_015387331.1:71047-80189 GCF_001527695.2 Protobothrops mucrosquamatus
CAGTTTGCCCACCCCTCTCCCTGGAACCCCCTAAAACCCGGACTAAAAATTTGATTAAAAATCCCCTTAGGTTGCGTTTTGACCACCTCTCGTGATTAAAAAATCCCTCATAGAGGTGGGCCCTCGTTAATGCTGTGGGCCAGACCTGCGAGAGAGGGGACTCTCGCAGGGCATGGAGGTCAGCCGCTGAATACATCACAGGCACACAGTGACCTCCAACGCAACCCTATATGCCTACGAAGCCCTATCTATTTCCAAGTTCAGTTAATAAGAAAACATAAATAAATAAGATGGCCATGACTTATTTACTGGCATTGGATGTTATCTTCACATCTGCATGACGTCATTATACACATAGCAATAGCAACAGCACTTAGATTTATATACCGCTTCACATTGCTTTACAGCCCTCTCTAAGCGGTTTACAGAGTCAGCCTGTTGCCCCCAACAATCTGGGTCCTCATTTTACCGACCTCGGAAGGATGGAAGGCTGAGTCAACCTTGAGCCAGTCAGGATCGAACTGCTGGCAGTCGGCAGAATTAGCCGGCAGTACTGCATTCTAACCGCTGCGCCACCACAGTTCCTCTAACTCGGTTTTAGAATTATGATCTATGAGAAGGATCATTTCCTGACTGTGGTGGGCGGCCAAATTCAGCTTAGATGCAAAGATTTGCTCCGTGATAGCTTCTACCATATGAGGCAAAAACCTTGGCAGAGAGAGCACCCTTATCTGGGATACCTGCCTGGCAGTGGTTATGGCCATCAGGAACATACTTTCCATGCCAGATGCTTTGAGGCAAGGGTTTGAAGGTGGAGTTGGGTTAGGGCATCATCCCATAGTGGGTCCTAGTGGACACTGCTTGGTCTTAATATGCAGACTCTCTGAGGCAGGGGTCCCCAACCTTGGCAACTTTAGGACCTGCGGACTTCAACTCCCAGAATTCCCCAGCCAAGTACCCTCTTGCTCCAGGAGCTCCAAAGGATTCAATATGGCTGTCTGAGGAATTCTGGGAGTTGAAGTCCACAAATCTTAAACTTCCCAAGGTTGGGGACCCCTGCTCTGAGGAACTTTTTGATATGAGGATGGGCAGAGAGAATGATTATTGCTTCAAGGAAGATGGCCTTAACAAAGGACTGCAACCAAACCGACAACTTTGAGCTTGGCTGCACTCCTTTGTTAAGGCCATTGGTAAGTCAGTCGTTGGAGGCTGAAGGTTGCGCTTGGTAAGGTTCCTTCTTTTTGCAAAAAGCTTAACCCCGTTCACTAGTCCAGATCCTTCAGGCTGAATCGATCCACTGCTACTTTGCAGATCATCAAGATATATTCTGCCAAGCAGGCAATGGTTTGGGCTCATTGTGGTTCCTCTGCCTGCGTTTCCTATACTGTGGGAAGCCAAGCTAGCAGTTAGCTCAAAGGACAGAAATCTTAACAAAGACTAAAGAGCAAGACTTGATTTTGAGGATGGGGTTGTAACCACGTGGGCACTGGGTTGCAGGATCTCCACTTTCCTATCTATTTTTAGGGGTTGTCTATACCAACTATGTCTAGTAAGGAGGGAGTTCAGCAAATCTAAGACAGCCTGACAGAAGATAGAGAATTTGATCCTCCTCTCCTTGTTCTTCTATTCTGCCTCAAGGGGTTTGTTAAATGCTTCAAAGAAGGAGAGAACAAGATAGCCTTACTAGCCATTGGGAGTATCTCTGCTTTCTCCAGGCTCCTTAAGAGAATTAAAGGGCCTTGAGGATAGGGGACTATAGTTCCCTGTGATTAGGTTTGCAGACTTTCTTGAAAAGTAGAGAAAGTCTGATTTTTTTTAAAAGCAGAAGTCTCCACACTTGGCAACTTTAAGACTTGTGAATTTCAACTCCTAGAATTGAATCCTTTGGAGCTCCTGGAGGAAGACGGTACCTGCCAGAGGACTGAAAAAGAGCTGATGTGATTCCAATCTTCAAAAAGAAGAAGAAGAAAGTAGATGTAGGAAACTACAGACCAAGCAACTTGACATCAATACCTGGGAAAATCCTGGGAAAGTTCATCAAGCAGCAAATTTCTGACAATCTAGAAACGAACAAGGCGAAAGCCAGCATGGGTTTGTTAAAAGCAGATCATGTCAAACAAATCTTATTGTCTTCTTCAATAAAGTGAATAAATGAGTGGATCAAGGAAACGCTGTGGATATAGTATACTTGGATTTCAGTTAAGGCATTTGACAAAGTAGATTACAGCCTACATCTTGGTAAGATAGAACAATGTGGGATAGACAGTACCACCACCAGTTGGATTAGTGTGTGGTCCTTACTGGAACTATCTCTATATAAAGGGAAGAATGCAGTGGGGTACCTCAAGATTCTGTACTGGGGCCAGTACTCTTCAATATCTTCATAAGTGATGTAGATGAGGGGATAGAAGCAAAGTTCATCAAATTTGCAAATGACAGCAAGCTGGGGGGAATTGCTAACACTTTGGAACATAGACTCAAAATTCAGAAGGACCTTGACAGACTTGAGTATTGCACCCTATTCATTATGATACAGTTCAGTGGTGAGAAAAGTATGGTCCTGGATTTAGGCAGGACCAACCAAATGCAAAGGTATAGAATAGGGAATATCTGACCCAACGGTTATACATGTAAGAGGGATTTAGAGGTCCTGGGAGACCACCACTTAAGTATGAGACAACAGGATGCTACGGCTGCCCCAAAAAAAAAAAGCCAATGCAGTCCTAGGCTACATCAGCAAATGGATAGCATCGAGATCATAAGTGATACTACAGTACTGCTGCATATTGCACTGGTGAGGCCACCCATGGAATACTTTGTCTAGTTCTGGTCACCACAATATAAAAAAACATGCTGAGGCCCTAGAAAGAGTGCACAGAAGAGCATCAAATGTAAGGGGTAAACCGTAGCGATGGATAGCTAAGGGGACTAAGTATGTTTAGCCTAGCAAAGAGAAGGTTTAGGGATGACAGGATAGTAGTCTTCCAATACCTGAAGGGCTGTCATAGGGAGATGTGGGTCAATTTGTTCTCTACAGTACCTGAGGGCAGGACAAGAAGGTTGGGTGAAGGTTGGACAGAGGGAGATCCAACCTGGAACTCAGGAGGAATTTGCTGACAGTGAGAGCAATTAATCAATGGAAAAGCTTGCCTCTCTGAGTCGTGGGTGCTCCATTACTGGAGGTTTTCAAGAAAAGATCGGACTTCCATTTATCTGGAATGGCATAAGGATTCCTACATTGAGCAAGGGGTTGGAGTAGAAGACCCCCAAGAAGCTTTTCAGCCCTAAGATGCTATGATTCTATAAATACTGTCCCAAATCCAAAGAAAACCCAGGCATGCTAAAATTTCATTCAAGTTAATGGGACATAATTTAGCAGCTGCTCACTATTTCTAATGAGGTTAATGAAACTGACTATTTGGGTCTGAAGTACTAAATTACAGAGAAGCAGCCTTAAGAGTTGTTTCCCAACGGGGCCCAAAAAGACTAATCACCCTTGCTTCTTGGAAGTCTTTCTGTTAAATATTGGACAAGTATCCACTTGAGGATGGTCTAATACTAAGTGTCCCAATTCATTGGTAAATTTCTGTGCCTTCTTTCACAGAAGTTCCTCTATTTCTAACTTACTAAAAAACAGACAATGTTAAATAAATTCAGATAGATAGATAGATAGATAGATAGATAGATAGATAGATAGATAGATAGATAGATAGATAGATAGATAGATAGATAGGATAGATTAGATAGATAGATAGATAGATAGATAGATAGATAGATAGATAGATAGATAGATAGATAGATAGATAGATAGATAGATAGAGAGAGAGAGAGAGAGAGAGATAGATTAGATAGATAGATAGATTAGAGAGAGAGAGAGAGAGAGAGAGATTAGAGAGAGAGAGAGAGAGAGATAGAGAGATAGATGATAGATAGATAGATAGATAGATAGATAGATAGATAGATAGATAGATAGATGAGAGATAGATAGATAGATAGATAGATAGATAGATAGAGAGAGAGAGAGAGAGAGAGAGAGAGAGAGAGAGAGAGAGAGAGAGAGAGAGAGAGAGATTATTCAGAATTTGCAAACATAACACAGCTCTGCAATTGATTGAAAAAGTAACATGTTTCCTAAGGCTTGAAAAAGGTTATCCCTGTTTTAATGAATAGCAGAGAGGAATTGTCATATATACACAAATATATAGGAGGTCTCTGTGGGAGGGGTTAGACCTGGTTAGTGCTCCAGATCTTGGTATCTTCTTGTGAACTAAAACTAACATTTTTAGATAGATTATGACCTTAATATCACTGCATATATACACACACTGGAATGTACAACAGTTTCTAACAACTCAAAATAACAGAATAACAGAGTTGGAAGGGACCTTGGAGACTTCTAGTC
This sequence comes from Protobothrops mucrosquamatus, assembly GCF_001527695.2. Taxonomy (NCBI): domain Eukaryota; kingdom Metazoa; phylum Chordata; class Lepidosauria; order Squamata; family Viperidae; genus Protobothrops; species Protobothrops mucrosquamatus. Next base: position 75,450 of record NW_015387331.1, read on the forward strand.
CAGCCCCCTGCTCAAGCCAGGAAACCCTATACCATTTCAGACAAATGGTTGTCCAGTCTCTTTTTAAAAACCTCCAGTATTGGAGCACCCATAACTTCTGAAGGCAATTACTTCCACTGATTAATTGTCCTGTCAGGAAATTTCTCCTTAGTTTTAGGTTGCTTCTCTCTTTGATTAGTTTCCATCCATTGCTTTTTGTCCTGCCTTCAAGTGCTTTGGAGAATAGGCAGCCCCAAAGATATTGAAAATCTGCTATCATATCACCCCTAATCCTTCTTTTCATTAAACTAGACATACCCAATTCCTGCAACCATTCCTCCTACGTTTTAGCCTCCAGTCCCCTGATCATCTTTGTTGCTCTTCTCTGCCCTCTTTCCAGAGTCTCAACATCTTTTTTATATTGTGACAATCAAAACTGGATGCAATATTCCAAGTGTATTCTTACTAAGGCATTATAAAGTGGCATTAATAGTTCACATGATCTTGATTCTATCACTCTGTTAATGCAGCGCAGGACCGCATTGGGTTTTTTGGCAACTGCAGCACACGGCTGGCTCCTATTTAAGTGATTGTTCACTAGGACTCCAAGATCCCTCTCACAGTTACTACTGTTGAGCCAGGTATCACCTAGTCTATTCCTGTGCATTTGGTTTTTCTTGCCTAAATGCAAACACCTTTCTTTTCTCTACACTGAATTTCATTTAGATAGGGCCCAGTGGTCAAGTCTTTTGAGATCGTTCTGCATCTTTTTTTTTTTTAACCATTGTTGTTGTTTTTTTTTCAAAAAATTTTATTATTTTCAACATAAAAAAGAAAAGCAATCACAAGTACATCACAATTAAGAAAACCCCCCCCCACCCCCCACCCGGACTTCCCAAACCAAATCCCAGGATACTATTCATCTAAAAGTAACCTTATATTAATATCCCTAACTCCACAAAGTATAATTCTACATAAATAGGTGAAATATATATATATATATAAAAAAGAAAAAATTTTTTATCTAAAAACCTAACCTATATTCCACCATTCTATGCTTATTTTGAATATAAACAATCCATCTTCTCCATATTGATAAAAATTGTTCATTTGAATGATCCTTCAAATAAGCCGAAATCTTTGCCATTTCAGCAAGATGCGAAACCTTCACTCTCCAGTCCTCTANTTTACGTCTAAATTATGTGTAATACCTAGGAGAAACAACTGAGGCAAAAAAAAAATTCTTCTTTTAAAAACTTGTTGTAAATTCCACCATAATTTTATCCAAAAAGCTTTAATAACCTTACAAGTCCACCACATGTGAAAAAAAGTTGCATCTTGTTGTCCACATCTCCAGCACTTGGATTCATAATTCTCATAAATGCAAGACATAGTTGCAGGATCCATGTGCCATCTATAAAACATCTTGTAAAAATTTTCACGTAAATTTTGTGCCTGCGTAAATTTCACATTTCTCACCCATATCAACTCCCAGGTATCCATAGAGAGATGGCGAGATCGTTCTGCATCTTGAGCCTATCTGCTGGAGTCTTGGCTTTTCCTGCCAGCTTGCAAATTTGATGAGTTCTCCCTCCAGCAAAAGCATCTGGTGTATGCAATTAGCCTGGTACTTTTCTTCTCACATTTACTGGAGAAGTACCACAAAAAGTCTATGCCAGTTATTGTCCTTTTTTAATCTTACTGGATTTCTCCCCTTTAAAAACAAACACAAAACCCTATTTGTGCAAGCCTATCCTTTCAGTATATTTTGAACAGAAAGAAACTTCACAACTCTAATATTTGAGATTCTGTATTATTGGCGACGTTTCTAAACTTTATTTGAATATTCAAGGCAGCTCATTATAAACAAAAGGTATCCTACAAAAGGAAGTAATTGAAAAATGTAAAACCAGATCAATCATCATTGTATGCATCTGTCTTATTTTTACACGGATATAAAAATATTTGGCCTAAAAACTTGCAGTTACAATTCTAAGTCCTGGAAATAAAGAAAACACAAAATAACAAAACAAAACAGATTAAAAGCAATAAAAGAGAACCTGTGTAGATTACTATGGAAACTAGTGTTAGTGTGAAATATCATAGAGATAAGAACCTTTATCTACTGAGTATGTATTATCATATTACTTGCCAACAGTTTCTTAAATAAGCAATTTAGTCAGTTATAAGCTCTTACTGGTGAACTTTGCATGTGCCATTATTTGCTATAAGGATGAAGAGTTGTACAACCTAAAATGCAGAACAAGCAACTTCTTAAATCTTAACAAAATGAAAAGCTTGTTTTAATGCAAAACAGCTCTAACAAGAGGCAATTAATTCTGCTACTGACCTGTTCTTTCCCCACGAATATCCTTTCTGATAGTATTTGTTTTCCAACCCAATGTACTGATTGGAATAAAAGCAACTGGCACCATCAGAGGAACACATCTTTGAAAGATGAAGGGTTAAATATATTCTCCTCCCACCTTTCCTTTTTTGCAAACTACTTTCACAGCCACAACTTAAACTCTTCTAAAAGGTGTAGCAGAAGCAAATACATAACACGTTTTCTTTTCAGAAATATTTCTTCCTTCAAAATCAACCTCAGAACATTAAAACATACACTTTTTTTCCAAAATCCTTTTTTCTTGCTTCGTTCAGATCTCTAACCAAATTCTATCACTGATGGATCCAAAATCTCTTAAGATTGGGGGAGGGAGGAATCACACATAAAAGAACTGTTAACAAATCCCCCCAAAAGACTTCAAAAGCCAATAAAGTAAATATAAAATTGGATCTCCAAAGGCACTGCAGCTGGATACTCACAACTGTCTTCAGAGCTTACCTGTCATCCACACCGCTAATACAGATGATAAGTTCTTGGCAAAAATAGTGTGTATAGCAGTTTTCCACTCTTTGGACTCTGCTAAGGGACTGGATGAGTTATGAAAGCTGCTCTCTGCAGAAACACACCCACTTCCATGACTCACAGGAGTTTCTGTCTCCTTTTTTTTTTTTTAAAGTAGTTGTCAACTCTGAAAGCTATTAAGAAAATTCAGCTGTGTCATTTTTCCTTTAAAAACCACCAGGACCAAGGGGTACTTTCATGTGAAAATCACCACTGCCTCTAAACACATGGCCATGAGGAAGTAATCCTAGATGATTTTTATTTTTTAATGATTTTTTAATCATTCTGAGGTGGTTTACATTTTGAGAGAAATTACAACCAATCCTCTTTGGGACAGTATTCCTTAGTCATTGGAGTGGCTGGGGAGTTCCCCATATTAGGGACTTTTCTCCCCCGTGAAGGTTGTGTATGTGCCTTTTTGCATTTCTGTCAACCATAGTTTTCCTATACATGCTAATGCCTCTGTTTTGTGCAACATCATACTAGTTTGGTGACACAATAGTGCTGACATCCAAATATCAAAAATTAAAGATTGTTACTCCCTCACCAGGAAGAGAAGATTATAAATTGGATTTACATTGTGATTGTTTATTGAAAACAGTAGCTTTCTCCTGGCAAAACTTTCGAAGAGATCTTTCCTGTCTGAACAGAAAGAAAATAATGACAAAAATTACATGACCCAGAAACAAAACTGTTAAAACAAAAGAGGTCCTTTTTCTCCTGTCTGAAACAGTGGGAGACTATTATCGGATTCCTGGAGTTATCTCAGCAGACAAATCTGTAAATAATGCTAATTTGTCATGTGGTGTAGCAAATGTCAAAAAATTTTAAATTGATATTACCTGGTTTGGCAAATGAAACGTCTGCAAGAACACCAACAAGCTCAGAGAGCATCCCGGACCCCACACATTTTGAACTTCATTATAATACAGCGGTACAGAGATAAATACAACACACGCACACGCACGCACACAAACACATACAGGCACAGGTACACACAAAGCAATTTAAGGAGAAAACAATCCAGTACTACCGGCTTCCCATTTGCAATCTGCAAAGATGTCATCGTCTGAAGTGAAAACTTTGCACTACAGCTTTAAGTGTTTAAGCCTTTGCTGCCCGTTGCTTAGCAACCGGGCATCCTTACCTAAACATTGCTTTTCAGCAGAGTCACGACTTGACTAGTAGGGTTGCTAATGCAATTCAGAGAAAACATGTATTTTAGAATGACCCGAGTCCTGGCCGCATAGTACGGTGCTTAATATGAAGTTGCTACACCAGCCTTTTAAAAAGGGTCTTTCGTGATTTATTTATTGCAACTCAAGAGTGCGACTGCCCGATGTGCTCCCTGCACTTTGCTCAGCAATATTTTCAGAAGTTTTTCTTCTTGGGGGTTGGGAAAAAAGAGTCCTCCCAGCTGACTTCCAAGCCTAAAGCAGGACTAAAAACTGTCTTCCACGTTTCCAGCCTGGTGCCTTATCCACCACACACCAAACTGGCTCTCCTGTCGGCAGTTATGCACCATGAAATAACAAAAACGAAAAATAAAAAAACCAGTATGTTTTTCACTCCAGGTTTTTTTTATTTTTTAAATGTTAAGGCATAACAGCTGATCGTTGTGATTGTAGACACTCTTCTATTCTGGTTCAGGCAATTGTATCAAGAAGTGGTCCCACCAATCCATCTAATTTATAGACAAATAGCACAGGGTGCTTCAGAGACCTCTTGTTCGTTCAGAGACATGGATGAGTTCTGAATTTCCCAAGCAGCAGCAATGACAACATTCCTAAAGTTCTTCAAAAGCAGGGGTCTTCAAGATTCAGCCTCTTATATATATATATATATATATATAT
>NW_015387331.1:80287-99705 GCF_001527695.2 Protobothrops mucrosquamatus
ATATATATATATATATATATATATATATATATATATATATATACACATACACATACACATACACATACACACACACACACACACCAATAAATAAACAAATAAAAGTGAACACCAGGGTAAAATCATTAAACTATAAAAGTTTAATACCAGTTAAACAACCGCCAAGCTTTCGTCAGCTTCCACTGCTGACATCATCAGTGGAAGCTGACGAAAGCTTGGCGGTTGTTTAACTGGTATTAAACTTTTATCGTTTAATGATTTTACCCTGGTGTTCACTTTTATTTGTTTATTTATTGGTATGGATGTACCCAGGGATCACGTTTTTAGTATTATTATTAATATATATTAATAATATATATATATTATATATATATATTAACGCAAGGCAGCAAACATATCTAATGCTTCTTCCTCCTCCTATTTCCCCCAGAACAACAACACTGTGAAGTGGGTTGGGCTGAGAGAAAGCGATTGGCCCAAAGTTACCAAAAGCTGGTTTTCATGGCTAAGGCAGGACTTGAACTCACAGTCTCCCGCTTTCTAGCCAAGTGTCTTAACCGCTAGACCAGGGGTAGGCAACCGTGGCTCTTTTATGACTCGTGGACTTCAACTCCCAGAATTCAACCTCCCAGAATTCCAGTTGGCTCAGGAATTCTGGGAGTTGAAGTCCGCGAGTCATAAAAGAGCCAAGGTTGCCTACTCCTGCGCTAGACCAAACTGGCTCAGCCTTTATCTTATACTGATTCTGGTTCAGTTTATCAATCTTCATCCACTCCATCGTCAAGTTTAGGCAAAGGTTTGGCACATCATTTAACATTCCTATTAGAGCATCTAGCACAGTGGTTCTCAACCTTTTTAATGCCGCGACCCCAACCGGTCGTAAGTTGAGGACTAAACCGGTCGTAAGTTGAGGACTAAACCGGTCATAAGTCGAGGACTTTCCCTGCCCGGGAGCGCCGCGCATGCGTGGTTCCGCCCCCTGCGCCGGCCGAGGTGTAGCTGGCAAGCGGCAGAGACGGAGCAGGCCGACCACCAGCTGGCCCAGCCCAAGGGAGGTAAGGCACCCACCGGAAAAGGGGAAAAAAATGGCGGACAAAAAAAATGGCGGACAAAAAAAATGGCGGACAGCCTTGCTTGGTGACCCCCGTGAAATGGCCGATCGACCCCAAATGGGGTCCCGACCCACAGGTTGAGAACCACTGATCTAGCAGAAGCTCTTACTGATTCCCCAACAGTAATCCCAAAAGCAATTTGAGTCTTTATTTGGTTAATTCAAGCAAGGAAATTGCAGTCAGAGGGTTCCTCCCACTCTCACCATCCCCAGCAATGGGAAAAAAGCGACCCAGAAGCTGCTTTCTCAAGAACAAGGATCAGTCCCAGATCATGGTTTCAATTCTCAGCATCCCCAAGGAAAATAAAGTGATGTTGACTATTCCCCTAATATTTTCTTGGTGGAAACCAAGCCAGCATTTAATACATTAATTCAAATAGAACCTGCCCCCTAGTGGCCAACAGGGAGAAAATCTCCAATGTATGAACCACAGAACCTGAAATATATAATTGACATAGAACATAGAATAACAGAGTTGGAAGGATCCTTGGAGGTCTTCTATATGTATTAGTGTATATGTTCCCCTCTCATACTAAAGAATCTCATCTCAAATACCATTCCAACATAACCCCTTTTGTATTAATATGAATTTATTTTTAATAAATGTTCCCATGACAATATTTCCATAATTTCAAATCAAATTCATAGTTGAATATGAACGTATTTTAAATGGGGAAAAAAGATACTGATATTCTAGCAAAATACTTTGGGTGATGAGAAATATGTTGAAGCAACGCTCTGCAATTAGAACAAATGTTCAAGTTAAGAACGTAGCATCAAATCATATATTGCCCCATGCTTCATAGACTAACCTGAGCCAACTACTCTTCTGAAGAATAATACATGCATTAAAAAGAAATGGAAGAATTTAACTTACCATTAAAGTATTCTCTTCTCTTCTCTAAAATGCCCAAATAATTTCTGCTATCTCTGTTACAGCCTCACATGGTAGGTACAGGAATTCCTAGTAAAAAAAATAATCACAAAAGCACATGATGCGGAGATTACAATAATATTTGGCTAATTTATGTAAAAAAAAAAATTCAATCCCATGGAGATCAAAACTGTTAAAACAAAATATGGTCATATGCTGGAATTGTCTTCTACTGCAGATAAACCAGATAGGAGTTAACAAACCATTTTATTAGATGATGGGTCAAAGGGAGAGTGACGTTGGTATCTGATTTTAACCTTCCTTTCCCAGACGTTCATTTCAGATTTCAGGGCTCTCTGAAATCTTCCCAAAATTTGATGCATTTCTTCTTAAAAGCTTGCACTTAGAAGTTCCTCTTAGTTCTATGCTGTTCTCTAGATCTTGAGTGACAAGAACTGTTTGGACATCTATGTCTCATGCCTCAGATCCCACCGGTCAATTTGATCTGGCTGCAGTTCTCAGTACTTTGATTTCATAATTACAGGTAGTCCTTGACTTACGACGACAAATGAGCCCAGAATTTCTGTTGTTAAGCAAGAGAGTTGTTAAGTGAGTTTTGCCCCATTTTACAACCTTTCTTGCCACAGTTGTTAAGGGAATCACTGCAGTTGATAGGATCACATGATCCTGGGATGCTGCAACTGTCCTAAATATGAACCAGTTCCCAAGCGTCTGAATTTTGATCACGTGATCATGAGGATGCTGCAAAGGTCGTAACTGTGAAAAACAGTGATAAGTCACATTTTTCAGTGCCATTGTAACTTTCAATGGTCACTAAACGAACTGTTGTAAATCAGGGGCTACCTGTTCATTAATGCATTTTCTATAGGCAGCATTCAACAGCTTCAGTTGAGGCAAAACGCAACACTTAAGCTAAGCTAACTAAAGATGACACTGCGAACATTAACACTTCTGTATTTTTTTTTATAAAAACATATTGCCAAATTTCCAAGCTCAATTTGAGTATGGATCAAGTCTGCTTATGTGTGCACTTAGAGGTGCTACTATTCACAGCTCCCCAATTATGGGATGTACTTCCTGCAGATCCAAGGCTGACCAGATTATTGATCTATTGAGTCTTCCAACTTCCAGCCTGCCTCCTTTTGGGAAATTCTGAACTATTAGTGGGACACATATCATATTCTTTGCTAACAGGACAAAATTAGCTTCCACAGTTGGCTAGTGGAAATTAATTTTTCCATTATCAACTCCAGAATAATTTGGAGTTTCTTGCACTCCGTACGTCATACAAATATTTTGAAGCTAACCTATGCCCAGATCTTTTTCTTTCAATAGAAAAACCAATCTACAATCCATAAGTGTCTAGCCCAGGGGTCTTCAAACTTGGCCCTTTTATGACTTGTGGACTTCAACTCTCAGAATTCCTCAGCCAGGCACGCTGTCATGTCAGAAAGGAAGAATGTGACACCTTATGTTTACTTCCAAAAAGAAAGAAAGAAAGAAAGAAAAAGCATCTCTTATTCACTCAGGTTTTGTGCTATTATACGTTCTGTGAAGGACACAAAATGTTTAGATTATGTGCATCCATTGTGAAAAAGGTAATGTTTCCTCCTAGCAATTTTTCTTCAATTTTATTTAACTAAGAGGCATATTTGCTTCGGTAGGATTTGGCTTCATGCAGTTATTAAGATGCTTGGCTTTAGTTGATTTCTGCCTCAGCTGCTGCTTCTTCCTCTCCTACCTCCACCTCCACAGCAAAACAATAAAAATATGTAACTTAATACTGGCTAGAACTTCAGCATAGAGTATGACTCAGGTGTTGTTAGAGGGTTACATAAAATGCATCAAGAGATAGAGACAATTTCACAGAAGCAGTTCCATGGAGAAAGTCTGCTTACTAGAATAATTGCTGTGACAAGACTTAAAGTCATTAGAATCTCACACAACACTTGCCACGTGAATGATCTCCACACCGATACATTTAAATAGATATCTTCCCACTGTAAGCAAGAAAAATGTATTTACGTCATGTCCTTATGGCCACTAGGCCTGTTACTTCAGTAAGCTACTACTTCATTAACTCAGGACAATTAATTGAATTGTAAAACTTGGCTGCATAGACTTAACCAAGGAAAAAAGCCATCCATATACTGTACAGAGAGGTCAGGCCCACATTCCAGCATTTTTTTTTTCAAATTATTGAACCTTAAAGACGTGACTGAACCCAATTCCTCTTGTAGACTTGACAGTTAAAACTTAAATTTCAATTGCTATGTTTCATTAGATCACAATACTGCAATATTGAAATAGAAGTTCTGTGCTGAATATAATAAACGTTTCCACAAATCTGTTTGCCTCATTATCCTTTTTTTTTTCACCCTGACATTGCTCACAATTTCATATAAAACTGATCAGCATCCTTAAAAGACACTAATGCAGTGGTTCTCAACCTGTGGGTCGGGACCCCATTTGGGGTCGATCGACCATTTCACGGGGTCGCCAAGCAAGGCTGTCCGCCATTTTTTTGTCTGCCATTTTTTCCCCCTTTTCCGGCGGGTGCCTTACCTCCCTTGGGCTGGGCCAGCTGGTGGTCGGCCTGCTCCGTCTCTGCCGCTTGCCAGCTACGCCTCGGCCGGCGCAGGGGGCAGAACCACGCATGCAGGGCGCTCCCGGGCAGGGAAAGTCCTCGACTTACGACCAGTTGGGTAGTCCTCAACTTACAACCAGTTTAGTCCTCGACTTACGACCGGTTTAGTCCTCGACTTACGACCGGTTGGGGGTCGCGGCATTAAAAAGGTTGAGAACCACTGCACTAATGTCTAAGGATGTCTTCCCATTGTTCTTTAACAAGTAGGACATAAACCGCCAGCATGGCTTTTAGTACAGGCCTCTTGAAATAAATGAGAATCATGTGATTATCCTCTTGCAAAACTCTTCTTCATTCCAATCTGGGTGGTACATTAAAATTTCATATCGAATTGTGCCCAAACATTCTAAAATAAAACGTTTTAAAGTTTAAAGAGGAATGCGCCGGAGAAGATAAATACAATGTGCAGTCTTAAATAGGTCACTCGTTAAATGGAAGCAATTTTGTTCAAATTACAGAGAGAGAGAAATGTTCTTGTCAGAGGGACTGTATCTTTAGTCTCCGTTATATAATAAAAATCGTAGCTATACTGGAAAGCCAAAGAGAACACGGGCTGGGCTTCTACAATCCTATGGAGTTTCAGCACGTCAAAGTATCTGGACAGTTCAACTAAACTACATTATTCAAAATAATACAGCAGAAAAGATTTTCTATGATTCCATGCACTTCTAGTAAAATCTACTACTTGGGAAAACTGACCAATGTGTTGTTTAATGAATGCAGGATTCAGTCTCAAGCAATGTGACTTAGAAATGCTGTATGCTGCTCCCGTTTATACCTTCTCCTAAGGCTGCAGCCCAGTGCAGGACTGAAAAGCAAGTCCAATTAAATTGATCAGAAATTGGTTCTAAGTCATGCCGAATTAGACTGCAGAATTAATACTCTACGATTTCATCTAATCATAAATTTAAGCAATTTTATCTAATTAGATAAGTTGGACTGAGAGAAACTGACTGGCCCAAAGTCACCCAGCTGGCTTTCATGGCTAAGGTGAAACTTGAACTCACAGTCATCGATTTTCTAGCCTGGTGCCTTAACCCGCAGGTCTGCAACCTTTTGGGCACCAGGGACCGGTTCCGTGGAGAGAGGGTTTTCCGCGGACCGGAAGGTGCGTGGTTTTGTGTGCTGCCTGCATCCCGCGGATGGGGCTTTGCTTATTTGTGCAGACTGGTTGCTGGCCTGCCACGGACCGGAAACAGTCCACGGACCGGGGGTTGGGGACCCCTGCCTTAACCACTAGACCAGTGGTTCTCAACCTTTTTAATGCCGCGACCCCAACCGATCGTAAGTCAAGGACTAAACCGGTCGTAAGTTGAGGACTAAACCGGTCGTAAGTCGAGGACTAAACCGGTCGTAGGTCGAGGACTACCCAACCGGTCGTAAGTCAAGGACTTTCCCTGCCCGGGAGCGCCGCGCATGTGTGGTTCCGCCCCCTGCGCCAGCCGAGGCGTAGCTGGCAAGCGGCAGAGATGGAGCAGGCCGACCACCAGCTGGCCCAGCCCAAGGGAGGTAAGGCACCCGCTGGAAAAGGGGAAAAAAATGGCGGACAAAAAAAATGGCAGACAAAAAAAATGGCGGACAGCCTTGCTTGGCGACCCCCATGAAATGGTCCATCGACCCCAAATGGGGTCCCGACCCACAGGTTGAGAACCACTGCACTAGACCAAAGTGGCTCTCAATGTCAACACAAAGCACTCCATAGTCCTGCTATTCTTGCTGTATACCAATTAAGCTTGTGTTATTCACCCATATATAAATGACAGTTAATAGCATCAATTATATTTGTCAAGGAATTTTGTCATAAAGGAACATCACATTTTTGATAGACTACGTGAAGCCACACATGATAGTTCCAGTGCAACAATTCATCAACTCAAGCTGTATGCAGGTAGTCCTCAACTTACAACAGTTCATTTAGTGACTGTTCAAAGTTACAACTGCACTGAAAAAAAAGGGGCTTATGACCATTTTTCACGCTTACAACCGATGCAGCATCCCCAGGGTCATGTGATCAAAATTCAGACGCTTGGCAACTGACTCATATTTATGATGGTCGCAGCATCCCGAGGTTACAGGATCCACTTTTGCCACTTTCTGACAAGCAAAGTCAATGGGGAAGCCAAATTCACTTAACAACCATGTTACTAACTGAACAACTGCAGTGATTCACATAATAACTGTGGCAGGAAAGTTCGTAAAAGGGGGGGCAAAACTCACTTACAAATGTCTCACCTAGCAACATAAATTTTGGGCTCAATTGTGGTTGTAAATTGAGAACTACCTGTATATGGCTAAAAGATTAAAAAGATAGCCAGAGAATGAAAATTATTTTTTAGGCAATATGTACTATAGAGCAGATTCAGTCCACCAAATTATTAGGGAATCATTCAACACAGCAGTCTCCAAAAGATGAAAGAGTAGGGAGAAGTTCAGAACTGAAAATTTGTTACTGCTTTGAAAATTCACTGGTAAATATTTTTTATGTATCAATATTCCATTAAAATTTTCAGTTTCAATTGAAGTTTCCGAATTCACTTTTGCAGAAATGTCTCCAGAATATGTAAGTACTCATATTTATAAAAATCTAAGGATCAAATTAACTTACAATTCAGTCTGGGTCAGTCCTAATGATAAATGATTCCAAACGTTTGGAACAATTAATACAGTAATACAGGGTGATACAATGTAATACAAGCTAAACAAAGGAAAGAAAATAGATAAAGCCAATCAATTCTACGGTGCTAGTCACACAGTGAACAAATGGGTGGAATTTTTCATCACATGTACAAATTATAAGTGGGATGCTTCTCCAGATCTGCTGACTGTGGGCTCAGTAGTTTAGAATCACAATTTCTGCTTGTAACAAACAATCCATATATAGTTCACAACATGCAGAATTCAAACCAATAAACCTTATAAAGAAAAAGTGCCAGCTCTGTATTATAAATACCTATAAATAAAGTAATTAGGTCAAGTTTTGAGTTAGGCAAAGAGTAGGTGCTTTTTTTTTTCCCTCCAAGTTTATTATCATTAGCCTACACATCTGCAGAGGTTTTCAGTAACACCCAGCCCTGAGATATACATCGGAGCTACCATTTTAATTTCCCACAGTGTACACATTTTAATTTCTACAACGATGCACACAGCAGAAGAACCTGACCACAGGTCCATGGAGTAATTCTCACGTGTCAAGGAACTGGACAATCAACAAACAAAAACAAAAGGTTTTCCCTGATTGCTGTCTCCAGCATCAGACAATACAGGGATTTATTGATTTGTTTCTGGTCTTCTATTCCAGGACTTAAACCACTAGACCAGCTGGCTTTTACAGGAGGGTATAATATCACTGAATTTCTTTGTATCTGTATTCTTTGTACTCCATATGAACCAGCCAAGTTTAAGACTTTGGGGGGGGGGAGGGAAATTACAGGTAGTCCTCAACGACCACAATTGAGCCCAAAATTTATGTTGCTAAATGAGACATCTGTTAAGTGAGTTTTGCCCCATTTTACAACTTTTCTCACCATACTTGTTAAGTGAATCACTGCAGTTCTTAAATTAGTAACATAGTTAAGTGAATCTAGTTTCCCCCATTGACTTTGCTTATCAGGTTGCAAAAGGGGACTCCGGGACACTGTGACCATCATAAATTTGAGTCAGTTATCGACCCTCCAAAGATAAATCACATGGCCGTGGGGATGCTGCCATGGCCATAAGTGTGAAAAATGGTCATAAGTCACTTTTTTTCAGTGCCGTTGTAACTTCAAACAGTCACTAAATGAACTGGGGTGACATGATAGCAGTATTCCAGTATTTGAGGGGCTGCCACCAAGAAGAGGGGGTCAAACTATTCTCCAAAGCACCAGAGGGCAGGACAAGAAACAATGGTTGGAAACTGACCAAAGAGAGAAGCAACCTGGAATTAAGGAGAAACTTCCTGACAGTGAGGACAATCAACCAGTGGAACAGCTTGCTTCTAAAAATTGTGGGCGCTCCATCACTGGAGATTTTTAAGAAGAGGCTAGATAGTCACTTGTCTGAGATAGTATAGGTCAGTAGTGGCGAAACTATGGCATGGGTGCCAGAGGCAGCACTCGGAGCCCTCTCTGTGGGCACGCATGCCAGTGCCCCAGCCCCGCCTCCCCCCATGGCCCCCTTCTCACCAGCAGCCCCCCTGGAGGAGAGTCGCCCCCGGGCAACAGGGACAAGACTCTGCCCTTGCACCCCATAGCATGCAGATGATGCTGCGGGGTATGGACAGAGGGCATGGCTGTCATGGTGCTGCAGGGCTGCCTGGCGATCTGCTGCAGCAGACCATGGAGACGGTGCGTGGCCCTGCAGGTGGGTGGGGCAGGGGTGGGTGGGGGCGGAGCAGGCAGGACGGGAGGTGGAGCGGGGACGGGGTAGTGGTTTTTGGACACCCGATCTCTAAAAGGTTCACCATCACTGGTATAGGTTCTCCTGTTTGAGCAGGGGGCTGAACTAAAGACCTACCAAGGTCCCTTGCAATTCAATTCAATTCAATTCAATTCTATTCTATTCTATTCTAATTCTATTCTATTCTATTCTGATTTTGAGCCTAGATTCCTTTTGAGTAACTTGCGGCCAATGCTGCCCATATAGTTGCAGTTTTTATATGTCCTTGAACTGGCAGATAACTACATTCTCTGTAGCTATGCTTTGGGCTCTTAAATAATCTGTTAAGACAGGTGCTAATCTATTGATTTCTCTTTTTTTTAGAGATTTATTTTTACGCTTTAATACGTTTGTACTTTTTTAATATATATTTTCACTGACAACTGCATTGGCTATTCTCTGAAATAGCAAAGCGAGATGAAAAGTAAAAATAACAAACAAAAGTACAATTGCTGCATTTTTAAAATGAATAAAGCTGTATTTTTAGCTTGTTTACTAAGAACCGAACTCAATTAGACATCGTATAATAATATGGAGCAGGTTTTCAGTACTAATATACAATTAACTGGAATGAAGTTTAAATATGGCAGAATGAGGATTTTATTAATTATACCTAGCTGGAACAAATGCCTTACCTTGATGAAGAGATTAGTAACAGTCATAGATAAACACAATGCCTCATCATAAATTTATAATATAAATTCTCTTCTTTGTTTTGCTGTCAATATGATATATAGTGTTACATTTTAACTATCCTAAGTCAAGATAGTTAATGGCAGAAAGTGAAGAGGAACTAAAGAGCCTCTTGATGCGGGTGAAGAAGGAGAGTGCAAAAGTGGGCTTGAAACTCAACATTAAGAAAACCAAGATCATGGCATCCGGCCCTCTCAATTCCTGACAAATGGATGGGGAAGAAATGGAGGTAGTGACAGATTTTATCTTCCTGGGCTCCAACTTCACCGCAGATGGGGACTGTAGCCAAGAAATTAAAAGACGATTGCTCCTGGGGAAGAAAGCTATGGCAAATCTAGACAGCATACTAAAAAACAGAGACATCAGCCTGCCAACAAAAGTGTGTATAGTCAAGGCCATGGTTTTCCCAGTTGCAATGTATGGCTGATGAAAGTTGGACCATAAGAAAGGCTGAGCGCCAAAGAATGGAGGCCTTCGAACTATGGTGCTGGAGAAGACTCCTGCGAGTCCCCTGGACTGCAAGGCGATCAAACCGGTCAGTCCTAGAGGAGATCAACCCCGACTGCTCTTTAGAAGGCCAGATCCTGAAGTTGAAACTCAAGTACTTTGGCCACCTAATGAGAAGGAAGGACTCACTGGAGAAGAGCCTCATGCTGGGAAAGATGGAGGGCAATAGAAGAAGGGGACGACAGAGAATGAGGGGGCTGGATGGAGTCCCTGAAGCAGGAGGCGTGAGCTTCAATGAACTCCAGAAGATGGTAGAGGACAGGAAGACCTGGAGGAACGTTGTCCATGGGGTCGCGATGGGTCGGACACGACTTTGCAATTAACAACAAGTCAAGATTAACTTCAACTTTTGCTTGCATATCAATCAATCAAGTGCAAACTTTAGTTAATGCTAACCCTGATCAGCATAGCTAATACTGGCAAAGGTAAAGTACCTTCAGCCAGACGGAGTGCCCAAAATCGTACATGTTGTCATCGTTATGAAAAACCTGTTCAATCATTTCAAATCATTCTCTTGAACCTCAACTTCCTTTTCAGTGATAATAAACTTCACACTGAATTGCAGCCATAAATCTCCCATTCTTTTTAATGACTTTGAACGGCAGTTACATAACATCCATGAATTAGCTTTACTAAACTCATTACATCAACGTTCATTGCTTAAAATGTACCTGTAACTTATTTTCTACACATAAAAAGTGCAAGAATTTTTCCACGTGAGGAAGCTAACTACCGTACCTGGAAATAAAGTAAATAGTAATAAGAACATAGTACATATTTTGATTTTACTATATTCTCAGCCATATAAACTCGTTAATGCATATAAAAAAGTGTATGCATCAAAATGTTTGTATATGACTAGCTCTCGCTCTGTATGTGGGGGGGGGGTGTCTGCTTGTGCGTGCGTATAACAATATAATCCATCTGAAGGAATGGATTGGTCTTCATGATGCCATAAAAACCTTTCACTTTACAGTACAATTAAAACACTGTTACAAACTAACAGCCACATAAACGAAACCTTCACTTTTGTCTGTTCAAACCATTTTGTAGCCAAAGAAGCCGCTGATCTGCCTCTAAGCCAGTGGTGGCGAACCTATGGCACGCGTGCCAGAGGCGGCACTCAGAGCCCTCTCTGTTGGCACGCGCGCCACCGCCGCCAGCAGCAGGTCCATCAGGACGCCACCGCTGCCCAGAGCAGGAGCCCCGCCCAGCACAAACGAGGCAAAGCAGCCGACTAGCAAGCTCGAGTAGAGGTGCTAGAGCAGAGGTCACCAACCATTGTTGATTGGTGGACTGAAAGAAAAGGGAGGGGGAAGCATTTTACATGCATGCATGCGTGCATGGGGCCGCGAGCACACACGCGCTGCAAATGGGGCGGGGCTAGTGCCTGCATGATACTCACTAGCCCTGCCCTGTTCTTGCATGGTGCAGCGCCTTGTATCTGCACCCCACGGCACAGCCGTTTTTGCGCCTTGCAGCATGGTGGCCCATTTTTGCGTCCCCCGGTTTTTGCGTGCCAGAGGCGGAACTCAGAGGCGCCTCCCTGCCCCCCCCCCATGAGGGCACCACAATGCCGAGGCGGCCCTGGCACTTTGCGATAAATAAGTGGGTTTTGGGTTGCGGTTTGGGCACTCGGTCTCTAAAAGGTTCGCCATCACTGCTCTAAGCAAAGGCTCCACTGAATAATTATGCCGGAATGCCCAATGCTGAGAACTAACTTCAAGGAGTCCTGCTACATATCCAGGCAACATCTGCTTGCAAAAGGCACCCTGCCACCAAACCAAAGGCTTTTGCTGTGTTCTTGGCCTGCTGCTGTTATTACTCTACACTTCCTAACAACCACTGCTCTTCCAACGATACAAACCAATATACTAACCTGATCACGGACATTCCATAATACTAGCAGCTTTTAATTCTGGCTGCAATCCTAGAGATGTAATGAAATGAAAACAAAAGATAAATATTCTGGTTCTTCCTTTTTCTCTCTTATTTTAGGTATGGTTCTTGCTGGAAGTTAGTACAGGTAGTCCTCAACTTATGACCACCATTGAGCCCAAATTTTTTTTTTTTTTGCTAAGCAAGATATTTGTTAAGTATGTTTTGCTCCATTTTACAAGCTTTCTTGCCATATTTGTTAAATGAATCATTGCAGTTGTCAAGTTAGTAACACGGTTGTTAAGCGAATCGGACTTCCCCGTCGACTTCGGTTGTCAGAAACTGATCAAATGACCCCACAATGCCATGATGTCATAAATATGAGTCAGTTGCCAGGCATCTGAATTTTGTTCACGTGACCATGGAGATGCTGCAATGGTCATGGGTGTGGAAAAATGGTCATAAGTCACTTTTTCAGTGCTGTTGTAACTATGAATGGTCACTAAATGAACTGCTGTAAGTCGAGGACTACCTGTATTGCAAATCAGGTGATATGGCAGTTCTATCACCCATGTCTGAAGAATTGGGTAAGTACAGCACCAAAGTCATACACCCCACAGGATTCTAAATACAGAACTATTCTTGCCATTTTATAATGAATAATAAGGTGCAAACGGTTGCACAGATGAGCATTCTTCTAGTTATTATTTTAATTTTAGGGCTAAACCTCAGGGATTCCCATGATTTTTTCTTTTATTAAGATCAGCAGACAAATGATATATTAACAGTATCTTGCCAATGATGACCTTTAAAATACCTTGCCCAACATCTATAGATGTAAGCCTATTCAACTGTTATCCTGAATGCTGTGAATATTTTCTTAACTCACCTGCTTAAGGGGTTTTATGCTTTTTAATCTGGTTTTATATTTTGCTTTTTACTTGTATGGTGCTATTTTTTGCTGATGTTTTTTTAATTGTGAGCCACCCAGTGTCTCTTTGGCAAGATGGGTGGTTATATAAATCAAATCAAATCAATCAATTCAATGCACACATGACCAAGACAGACACACCAAAGGCCAGATCTCAATCCAATAAAGGAGAATATAAACTGATATCAATCAATCAATCAATGAATGCACACATGACCAAGACAGACACACCAAAGGTCTGATCTCAATCCAATAAAGAACATAAAATGATATCAATCAATCAATTAATACAATGCACACATGACCAAGACAGACACACCAAAGGCCAAAACTCAATCCAATAAAGAATATAAACTGATATCAAACAATCAATCAATCAATGAACACATGACCAAGACAGACACACCAAAGGTCTGATCTCAATCCAATAAAGAACATAAAATGATATCAATCAATCAATCAATCAATGCAATGCACACATGACCAAGACAGACACACCAAAGGCCAAAACTCAATCCAATAAAGAATATAAACTGATATCAATCAATCAATCAATCAATGAACACATGACCAAGACAGACACACCAAAGGTCTGATCTCAATCCAATAAAGGAGAATATAAACTGATATCAATCAATCAATCAATGCACACATGACCAAGACAGACACATCAACGGCCAAAACTCAATCCAATAAAGAATATAAACTGATATCAATCAATCAATCAATGCAATGCACACATGACCAAGACAGACACACCAAAGGCCAAAACTCAATCCAATAAAGAATATAAACTGATATCAATCAATCAATCAATCAATCAATGAACACATGACCAAGACAGACACACCAAAGGTCTGATCTCAATCCAATAAAGGAGAATATAAACTGATATCAATCAATCAATGCACGCATGACCAAGACAGACACATCAAAGGCCAAATCTCAATCCAATAAAGGAGAATATAAACTGATAGCAAACCACACTCCTTTCTAGAATTGATGTTACCTAGTTTGGGTAATGAAACGTCTGCAAGAAAACCAGCAAGCTCAGAGAGCACCAAAGAACCCTCATTTCAACCCTGAGCTACAAATATTCTCCTTGATTGGTACCACATATGAACATCCAACGCTTCAGACAGCAGCAAATGGGATCTCAATCCATCACTGCAATCAGTGGATGAATGAATGCAATCAATCAATGTCCAAGGCAGACCCACCAAAGTCCATTTGAGGGCCTTGGGCTTCCTTTCCTCTGGCCCGGTTCACCCACCAGGGATTGAAGCCACTTCCTGGTCTCCTGCCCGAGGCTGGACTTCAAACCCAACATGGGTTTCATTTAAGGCAAACTCTTTCTCTGGCTTTTAACTTTTTATTTTTAGATAGCTAGCTATCTAAAAATAAAAAGTTAAAAGCCAGAGAAAGAGTTTGATTGATAGATAGGCAGATAGATAGATAGATAGATAGATAGATAGATAGATAGATAGATAGATAGATAGATAGATAGATAGATAGATAGATAGATTAGAGATAGAGATAGAGATAGAGAGATAGATAGATATAGAGATAGAGATAGAGATATAGATAGATAGATATATATAGATATAGATATATTTTCCAGAGACATAAAATACAGGTATTCCTCAACTTACGACCGCAATGGAGCCCCAAATTTATGTTGCTAAGCGAGACATTTCTTAAGCAGGTTTTGCCCCATTTTGCGACCTTTCTTGCCCCAGTGGCTAAGTGAATCACTGCAGTTCTTAAGTTAGTCACCCGGTTGTTAAGTGAATCCGACTTCCCCCTTGACTTTGCTTGTCAGGAGGTCGCCAAAGGGGATCACGTGACCCCGGGACGCTGCGACCGTCATAAATACGAGAGTTGCCAAGCCTCCACATTTTTATCACCTGATCACAGGGATGCTGCAAGGGTCGTTAAGCGTGAAAAATGGTCCTGAGTCACTTTTTCCAGCGATGTTATAACTTTGAGCGGTCACTAAATGAACTGTTGTTAAGTCGAGGACTACCTGTACTGATAAAAAAAAAATTGCTCCCTCCAGGTAAAACCAGGATAGCAACTCAGTTCTCTGAAGGAGAAGAAAAAGGGGGAGAGGGGAGCCCACCCCCTCCACCCTCCTCCATGAAGGCGACTCTATGACCCCAGCAATCGCAGCCAGACCCGGAAAAGCCCCCCCCCTCCCGCTGGGACTCGTGCCAGGTAGAGTGCCCCTGCACTGGGAAGCTCTCCCAGCCTGGGCCAGGGGATCCAACCCAGCCGCGGCCTTGCCCGGGGGAAGGAGAGCTCAGAAGAACAGCGGCACCCGCTTCCTCCACCCACGGAGCCCCCCTGCCCTCCTCACCCGGGCTCCTCGCCGATGCAGCTGCCCGCTCTGGGTCTGCCAGCAGCTGCGGCGGCGGCGTCTCCGCTTGGGGGGCCCCGTGGTGGCCGCTCCCGACCAGCGGCATCCACAACATGAGGGCGGCCGCAGGAGAGGCCTAGCAGCCGGAAAGCGAAGCGGCTCCGGAGTCCGGGAAGAGCCGCCGCCGCCGCCAGGCTTCAGCTGAGGCGGCTTTCGGACTAGGCCGCACGGGCGCCGTCGCTAAGCAACCGCGCGGCCCCGCCCTCCCCGACGGGTTGCTGAGACTGTCGGGCCGGAGGAGGCCGGCCCCGCTCGCGCATGCGCGCTGGGGAGCACGGCTCCGCCGCTGCCCGCCAGCTGGAGTGGGTGGTCGGTAGATTGTGGGAACGCGGGTAGTGGCTACACGTGTCATCGTGATGCTGGAGAAGCTGGCCTGATTTTTTTTGGGGGGAGGGTTAAATATGAGAGATCTTCTTGATAGTCGGAAAGTGATTTATTTACTTTCATAGGATTGGTTTCCATTTTTCTTTTTAATGCTCATGATTTTAATGCTTATAATCTTGTAATGCTTTATTAAGTTATATTTTTTTTTAATCTTTGGTGATCTTTTTCCCTATGTGTCTTGTGAAATAGAGCAAGAGAAAATAACCACGAAGTGGTAATAAAATCAAAAGAGAATGTACCGAATGGGGATGAAAGAAGTGATTGAAATGAAAAAAGTAAAAAAATTTCCTGCCCTTTTAATATTTCCTTCTCTGGGGGGCTGACTTCCCACAAGTCCATCCACCGCCCTCCCTATTATCGCGAAGCTGCAAGCGAAGGAAAAATGTAGGTGAAAGCGCAAGTCAGTCTGGACAATTGTATTTAATTATAGTAGTCCTCGACTTATGAATTCGTCACTATGGCCATTCAAAGTTGCAACAGGTAACTTTCCCAAAGGTACATAACAAGCCAGTTCCAAAGTTCTGACTGCTACCTGCAGTCACAGCATCCTGGTGTCCCACAGTCACGTGACCGATTTATATTTCTGTTGAAATTGGTACTTCCAGTTTTCAGCAAAACATTCCATAGCGGATAGTGGATTCGCTTAACAAATGCAGCGTTTGCATTATGACCGCTGCAAAAAAAAAAAAAGTTGTCAAATCGGTTTGGTCACCTGGATGACCTGCTTTACAACCATCACGGGTAGGTTTTATTACGGTCATAAGTCAAGGACTGTCTGTATTGATTACAAAGACTAACCAAACGAAGGTTTGACACGTTCGCCTTTTTTTTTACATTTGTTTATTATTATCAATGCACAAATGCTCTGGAATACAAAATACACTGGAAATCTGATTTATAAAGCAGGTCCACCTATGGATAAATGTGATAACCACCCCATTGGGAACTGAAATGCTGACAGAAATCACCAGAGTAGGGAGCCCCTAGGCTACACGACAGAACCTAGCAACCAGCCACGCATCAAGATTAATGATCCATTTATTATCCTATACATTTTTATGCAATAGAGTTATCTATTCAAATGTTTTATGTGGCTGAAAATTGCCAGGGAAGCAGATTCAAATCAGATCGATCGAAAGCCACAAACCATTCAAGGTTAATCATTGACTACTTTAAATTTGTTGTGTATGTCTTGTTGTATTTTACTAACGGCACAGATGGGACAGCTATTGAACAATGCAAAAAAGAAAAATACCCTGGGAAATAAATACTTACAGTGCTATTAGATGAGGCAAAGGAACAAAAATATGAAGAGAACAGAGAAAAGATTCCTATTAACTAGAAAAACGAGGTAGATGTATTGATTGGATGTAAACTGCTATGGAGGGTCAGTTTGGTATAATGTTTAAGGCACAGGGCTAGAAATCAGGAGACTGAGTTCTAGTCCTACCTTAGGCACAAAGACAGCCTAGTGACCTTGAGCCAGTCACATCCTCTCAGCCCTAAGAAGGAGGCAATGGCAAACCACTTCTGAAAAACCTTGACAAGAAAAAGGCAAAGATTTATCTGAGCCATTTCCAAGAATTGAACATGATTTAATGGAAGGAGGAAAAAAAACTATAGGAATCTAAGGGAATATCATGGTAATGCCAGTTTGTTTTGTACCTTGGCCTGCACTGGTTGCCCCTGAAACCATAAAATGAATCAGTTGTTTTATGATCCTTCCGCCTTCACGAGAATCAATTCTTTAATACTTTGCCTTGTTTTTTAATGCGTGTGTTTGAGTAGGTGAGGTAGAAACCACAAAGATTTTGCAAGTGTCACTGCACACATGACATTGTTCATCATTTGCACTGGTGACAGGATGGGATTTGAAGCAGCACTTGTTTCCTCTGTGGCCAGAAATCCCCCGTTTACATTTTGCTGCGTTCCAGCAAAGTGCTATTATTTATGTCGCAAATTGTCGGTCTTTAGAAAAAACAACAGATCCTGATTAGGATCCTTACTGGAATTGAAGAATGAAAGTGGTTGGTGTTTAAATCCAGTTTAAAGAAGATTGGGCCAACAGCAGCTGATTCTCCTTCATCCGGTCACTATTGAAAAGGAGAAATTAAGACCACAACATGGAGTGTTCTCATGAATCTTGTTCCCCATGATGGTTTGTTATCTTGGTCAAAGATACAGGGAGTCCTCGACTTCATTTAGTGACCGATTGAAGTTACAACATCACTGAAAACAGTGACACATGTCCTTTTTTCCCATTTACAACCGCGGCAGCATCCCTGTGATCACGTGATCAAAATTCAGAGGCTTGGCAACTGGCATGTACTTATGACGGTTGCAGTATCCTGGGATCCCCTTTTGCGACCTTCTGACAAGGAGAGTCAATGGGGAAGCCAGATTCACTTAACAACCACATTACTAACTTAATGACTGCGGTGATTCACTTAACAACTGTGACAAGAAAGGTCGTAAAACGGGGCAAAAATTCAACTGTTTCGCTTAGCAACTAGAATGTTGGGCTCAGTTGTCCGAGGACCTGTCAGGAGGAAAACTTATTGCTGTGGCAGAAAGTGAACATAATTCATCTCCATCTGCCACTCATTCTGCCCAAGCTTTTTTCAGTTCTCCAAATCTGCCTCTTTCGCTCTGCCAAAGCCTTAGCAACTGGATTCTCAGTTCCTCTAAAAGCATCCCATTTATTTTCTCGAATTAAATCATCCCCGGAGAAAACACACCTACTCCAAACATACAGCTTTGAAACTGACTCAATTTCTGCTTTAACCCATGAGGGAACCTCACTGAGTTTAATGGCACCTTCCCTGTCATTCCGGAGATGGTTATTCGCACAGCAGTGAATCATTTGATGACACAGAAAGCTTTTCTCTGCCCATTCATTGGTGTCAAAAAAAAAAATCTGCAATGGTTTGGTCTGTCAACTTAATAACAGTCTTTTTTTAAAAATTTCATTTTCCAGAGATCTGACTACAGATAGTCTGTCAACATCCAGCTCAAGAATCCAAATAAAACTCCAGGTTCGTTCCATTTCTGAAAATCTTACTGTTTATTGAATACACCGCTTGGTTATGTCGAAGCAAAACTAACTCCGGGGTTCCAACACCGATTCATGGACTTCAACAATAGTTTTCTCAGCCAAACCCCATATCAACAAGTTCACTTTGTTATGGGAAATGGAAGGATTTATATTCCTTGCAGTCATCTGATCCTTAGCACTCTGAGGTTGGTGGAGATGACTGCAAAGAATATAAATCCTTCCATTTCCCACCAGTCAGTTAGAAGTAAGGAAGCTTCTTGCATGAGAAGCAAAACATTTTATTTATTATTTTATTTATTTAACAGGATTTATATGCCGCCCTTCTCCCCATGGGACTCAGGGCGGCTCACAGCGTATTAAAACATCATACAAAAAATTTCCCCTACTAAAAACCAATTAAAACCCAAATATTGGTAGCTGTGGCTCTTTAAAATCGTTAAAAATTGTCCCTATTTAAAACTCACCCTAGGTCAGGCCCGCTT